>NW_024081244.1:239491-264134 GCF_003009895.1 Hyaena hyaena | reverse complement strand
AAAAAAAAAAAAGGAGAGGTTTGCAGCCCCACCCACCTCCTTTTTTTAAATTTTTTTTTTTAATGTTTTTTATTTATTTCTAGGAGAGAGAGAGAGACAGCGTGAGCAGGGGAGGGTCAGAGAGAGAGGGAGTCACAGATTGAAACAGGCTCCAGGCTCTGAGCCGGCAGTAAGCACAGAGCCCAATGCGGGGCTCGAACCCACGAACCGCGAGATCATGACCTGAGCGAAATTCGGACGCTTAACCAACTAAGCCACCCAGGCGCCCCACCCACCTCCTTTTTTAAGGAGAACAACCTGACTAAACCTAAAGCACTTTTCTTTCTTTCTTTCTTTCTTTCTTTCTTTCTTTCTTTCTTTCTTTCTTTCTTTCTTTGAGAGAGGGACAGAGAGAGATAAAGCACATGGGGGAGGGGCAGAGAGAAAGGGGCTCAGAGGCTCTAAAGCAGGTTCTGTGCTGACAGCAGACAGCCTGATGCGGGACTCGAACTCATGAACTGTGAGATCACGACCTGCACCGAAGTCAGAAGCTTAACTGACTGAGCCTCCCAGGTGCCCCGATCTAAAGCACTTTTTCATCAATACCAGCCAACATATCTGTGAAAGTTTTTCGTTCTTCTAACAGAAACAGCCACGAGTGGTTTGCCAAAACCATCCTATGACATAGCAAACAATTAACTTTATACTTAAAAAAAAAATCCTAAGTGTTTCAGTTGCAGAAGAACTACTCCCCAAATTCTGTAACTATACAACTATATAACCGCAAGTCCCAATGTAGACTGCGGACAGACAACAGAATTTCAACAAAATCCAGAGAAAGTGCTACGGCAATGAGATGGGGCAAAAAGGCTGAAGGTCTGGCATATCCCACAAGGAAAAGCAGAACACCAATCACATCCCGCTCACACAGCACCACACACTCCTTCCCACTCAAACGTGAGGAAACTTGAAGGTCCTGGGCTTTTGATTTGAATTGACAAACTATAATTAAATAATGATAAAAAGCTAACCAATCCCAAAGAGCATTAAAAAAAGGATGGAAAAAAAAACAAAGAAAAAAAAGAAAAGTGTGTCCCAATCAAGGGCACTTGTGAGTGCCACACGCAGACACCACCATCCTTACAGTTTTAGATTAGAGAAAAGCAGAGAAACCAGACGTCGAAGTTCCTGAGGTGACCCAGGCTCTGGAACACGAAAGACTCAAACGTCAACCCCTGACACACTGAGTCCTAACAGTCACGTGTGTGTGTGCAAGGGTGTGTGAAGTGTCCATAAGTGTCTTGCGTGTATGCACACTCGTGTGCACATGAGTACTTGTGAGTGTGTGTGCATATGTGTATTTGTTTGCGTGAGTATACGTGTGTGCGTGTAAGTGCACGTGTGTGCATGTATACGAGTGTGTGCATCTGTGTGCGTGTGAATATACGTGTGTGCGTGTGTGCGTGCAGACACACGGGTACGTGTGTGTGCGTGTGCATGCATGTGTGCACTGGGGAGTGTGACAGGGAGAGAGGTACTGCTGGAAGTATCAGTATTTATTTCTAACCAGCTCCACAGAAATTTCCAGAACATGAGATTTGAGGACTGCTGAGCACCACGAGCCCCTGGGTCCCGCCACACCGTCATCTCCAAGGTCCACGCGGGATGGAAGCGAGGCGGCTGGGCTCCTCTGCCGGCACTCGCAGTGACAAGAGCTTTCTGGGCCCGAGAGTGTCTCTAAAGGCCAGACACACTGGAGGGAAGTAACCCCCGCATTACCGGGCCAGACCGGTGCCAGCAGCTGCACGGGGAAACCAGCCTTGCTGTGTCCTCATCCTTTCTCATAATTAAAACCCAAAGTCAAATCATACCTGAATATAACCTTGGCATTAACATTTCAGTTAATGCCCTTCTTCCCCCATCAGAACCCAGACACCATCCACATAAACATCCCTGGATTAAGACAGCGAGGAAGGCCCTGCTTACGCCGCCTTCCCTGAGTAATCGTTCACTCCTGCATATGGCTGCCATGTGGGCAAACATATGGTGCTGTAATTCTTCTCCCAAGCTCCGGTTTCTAAAGAACGCTAGACACACAGGATAAAACACTGTTCTCAGATGAACCATGGAAAGGTTCCAAGGACTTGTATGTAATCTCGATCAACATAAAGTGACAATTCTGACAATTTCTTTTAGGAATTGTTGTCAACAAAGTACACACACATACGTGCGTGCACACGCACACACACACACACACACACACACACATACATTTTCTTTATACTCTTAAAAACTAAAACCAAACGTAGAATGAAGGAAATAAAGATCAGACTGAGGATCAATGAAATGGGAAACAAAATCAATAGAGAAAGTCAACAAAACCAAAAGCAAGTTCTTTGAGAAGATCAATAGAATTGTTAAACCTTAAGCCAGACTGACATTCATTCAGGGAGCCAGGGATGGGAGGCGAGGAGAGAAGAATCAAATGATCAATAACAGGAATGAATTTCTACAGATATTTAAAGCATGAGGAGAGGATACTATGAACAATTTTACACCAATAAATTTGAGACAAAGACGAAATGGATACATTTCCTAAAAGACCCAAAATACCACAGCTCACTTAAGAAGAAAGATATAAATGTATCTGTATCTATTAAAGAAGAAATACAATTTATAGTTAGAAAAAAACTTCCCAAAGAAAAAAAACTCCAAGCTCTGACGACATCCTTGGTAAATTCAACCAAACATTTAAAGAGTTGGTTATTCTAAATTTTTATAAATATCCGGAGAAGTGACTAATTCTATGAGTCTATAATTTCTTTAATACAAAAAGCAGACAAAAACTTGTTTTTAAAAGGAGAAAACTACAGTCAGTAAGTGTCATTAACATAGACGCAAAGATTCTTTGCAAAATTTTAATAAATAGAATCCAACAATATACAAAATGGATAATACATCATGACCAAGTTGGGTTAATCCTGGGAATAAAAGGTTGAATGAATATCTGAAAATCAATCAATATAATTCACCACGTGAACAAACTAAAAAGAAAAAGAAAAACACAGTAATAGAGAAAAAAACATTTGACAAAACACAAGACTAATTCTTGATGAAAACTCAGCCACCTTGGGGACTCCTGGGGGGCTCAGTAGGTTAAGCGTCCAACTTCGGCTTAGGTCATGATCTCACGGTTCGTGGGTTCGAGCCCCGCGTTGGGCTCTGTGCTGACAGCTCAGAGCCTGGAGCTGCTTCAGATTCTGTGTCTCCCTCTTTCTGTCCCTCCCTCACCCTCACTCTGTGTCTGTCTTTCTCTCTCAAAAATAAATAAACATTTAAAATTTTTAAAAAAAGCCTCAGACACCTTGGAACAGAAGAGAAACTCCTTAACCAGATAAAGGGCGTCTATGAAGAGCTACAGCTGACATCATACTTAGGGGAAGAAGGCCGCTTTCCCTCCAAGTTGAGGAGGGGGACAGGATGCCTGTGCTCAGCACTCGTGCTCAGCACTGATCTGGGGTACCAGCCGGGGCGTGGGCAGGGGCCGAGATTTTCGTTTACCCCACCTGGAAGCCGGTAAGGTAGCCTGCTGCTGTTTGGTGGACCCCGGCAGGAGGCAGGAGACCTCTGGGTCGGACAGAAGGGACTTGCTTATTCCTGGCAGAGCGCAGGCGTGAGTCCCGTGCGCACACTCTCCCTGACCACAAAGCCCCATGGGCTGACACAGGGCTGGGAGGGTCAGCTGACACAGGGCTGCTTACGGGCAAGGAACCGCTGAGCCTGGGTCACCCACTCTTCTCAGAGTCAACGGTGAGGGCTGTTTGTCCCAGGGAGAAACATGCCCCCGGCTGCTGTCTCACATGGGTGCTCGCGCGGACGTGGTCCTGAGAAGCCGCCTGGGTGAAGAGTAACCACAGCATGAACTCCTGGGGGGCCCAGCGAGACACGCGGGGGCGTGAGACGCCATGTGGAAGGTCTCCCAACAGCAACAAGGCAAGAAAAAGATAAACAGTATGGACACTGCCAAACGGAGAAGAGAAATCACTTCTGTTCTCCAACAACACAATCATCCATGTAGAAAATGGTGAGATCCGTTGTTGTTTTTTTTAATATTTTTATTTATTTCTAGGAGAGAGAGAGAGAGACAGCGTGAGCAGGGGAGGGTCAGAGAGAGAGGGAGTCACAGACTGAAACAGGCTCCAGGCTCTGAGCTGGCAGTCAGCACAGAGCCCGACGCTGGACTCGAACCCACGAACCGCGAGATCATGACCTAAGCGAAAGTCGGACACTTAACCAACTAAGCCACCCAGGCACCTCAATGAGATCCGTTTTTAAAAGCTACTAGAACTGACCACCTGGGTGGCTCAGTCGGTTATATATCCGACTCTGGATCTCAGCTCAGGTCTTGATCTCAGGGACGTGAGCTCAAAGCCCCACAAAGGGCTCTGTGCCGGGCATGAAGCCTACTTAAAACAACAACAGCAAAGCTACGAAGCCAACAGGTGAATACGACAAGGTGACAGGACATAAGAACAATATACAAGAGTCCGTTGTACATCTATCTACTGGCAAGAAACAATTAGGATCAGAACTGAAAACAATACTATTTATAATAGCATCAAAAACCACAGAATACTTGGGAATAAATCTGACAAAAGATGTGTAAGACCCGTAAACTGAAACCTACAATAAAACACTGCTGAGAGAAATTAAAGAAGACCTAAATACATGTAGACTTACACGGTTTTCTTGGGTCAGGGACTCTGTACTGTTAAGAAGTCAAATCTCCCCACACTGATTGATAGATTCAGTATAATACCAATCAAAATACCAGCAGCCTTCTCTGCAGAAATGGAGCTGAGTCTGAAATTCACAGGGAATTGCAAAGGACCCAGAATCACTACGCAACTTTGAGAAAGAAGAACCAGCTTGGAGGACTCACACCCTCTGATTCTGCGTCTTACTATAGAGCGATAGTAATCCAGACAGCGTGACAGCAGCACAAAGAGCAGCTGACCACAGAGACGGGATTCGGAGACCGGGGACAGATCAACACTTACACGAGCACCTGATCTCCAACAAAAGTGAAAGCCAGTTCAGTGCGGAAACCACAGTCTGTTAGACAAGTAAATATCCTACAGGTAGGACGAAAGAAAGAAGGAAAGAAGAATGAGAGAGAGAGAAAGTGAGGGAAGGAGGGAAGGAGGGAAGGAGGGAAGGAGGGAAGGAGGGAAGGAAGGAGGGAGGGAGGGAGGGAGGGAGGGAAGGAAGGGAGGAAGGGAGGAAGGAAGGAAGGAACAGTGATCCATATATTGCTTTATATACAGAAACTACCTCAAAGTGGATCATAGACCTAAATGTGTAACATAAAGCTATAACACTTCCAAAAAACACAGACTGTTCTGTGACCTCGGTTTGATCAAAGCTGATTCAACGACACCATCACAATCCATAAAGGAGAGTATTGGCAAACTGGACATCATCAACATTTAAAACTTGTGCCCTTTGAAAAGCACTGCAAAGAAAATGAAATGACAGGGCTGTGGACTGAGGGAAAAAAATATGTACAAATCGTGTATCTGATAAGGGATTTGTATTCAGAATGAAGAAAAGAACTCTTAAAACAATCAGAAAACAAACCACTCAATTTTAAAAGATGGCAAAACATTTAAATGGACACTGGAACAGGGAGACAGACGATGGGCAAATGAGCAGATCAGAAGGTGCTCAGTATCTGTAGTCATCAGATAAGAGGTCAGAAAGCACCAGACACTTTCCAGAATGGCTACAATGAAACACACTGACCCTGCCGATGCCTGAGGAAGTGGAGGAACGGGAACTCCCGCGCTCTGTTGGTCACAATGTCAAACGGTACAACCACTTTGGAAAGCAGGTCAGCAGCTTCCTAGAAAGGTACCCACCGTCCAGTTCAGCCGTTCCACTCCTGGCTATCTAGCCAGGGGAAAGGAAAGCCTACATCCAATCAAAGGTGTACACGTACGTGTTCACAGCAGCTTGGCTTGGCCAACAACATCAACAACCCAACTGTCCCTCACCAGCCAGGTGAACAGATACAGGGGCTGCCACACATCTGCACAACAGAACACGCCTCAACAATACAAGGGAACTGCGGAGACGTGTGAGAAGATAAATCCACCCCCAGATAATTATACTGACGGAGAGAAGACTGTCAACGAAGAGTACACACACTACGAAGCCACTCAGACAAAGTGTTAGAAAATGCGAACTCATCTCCGGCAGCAAGGAGCAGAGGCCGGCAGACAGATGAGGGGCAGGGGTTTATGTGTTTATGGGGGGGGGGGTGAGTGTTTATGGGGGGAGGGTATGAAGAGCCCACGGGGTGAGGAGTAAGTTGGCCATCTTGATTGTGGTAATGGTGTCATGGGTATACATACATCAGAACTTATCAAACTGTACACTTCAGTTCCCTGCATATCACTTAGTAGAGCTTAATACAGATGTTTTCTAAAATCCACATTTTATTAGTACCCAAAAACTTCATGTAGTACTACATTCCCAGAAAGACCTCAGACAGTGCTGTGTAACAGCTGTGGGATTTTAACACTAAACCGTGTCGTACAAACTCTCTAAGGAACAGTACTCTGACATTTATGTCGTCAGCTCCCATAAAAGCTAATTAGTTCTGTTCAGACTGAGTTATGGAGAAGGTATTTCCGTTATCAGAACAAAGTCCCAGGCCCACCCCACGCAGCCCCCTGTTCGGGCTCTCATTCAGAAACTTCCATTTTCCACATTCTTGTTTTTCTACATCATCTCAAGAGAATCTCAACGGTGAAACCAAAATAGATGGGTTCCTGGTTTGAGGAGCTCAAGAAAGGTCAGCCCCCCGCGGTCATGGCCAGCAAAGAGCCATTGCTGGTACTCACCTGGGCGGGCTTGCTGCAGATGACTCCATGAATCTCCAAGTAGCTGAAGGTTAACTCGAGCTGCAATCAAAATAAAGACCTATAATGAATGAGGATTGCAAAACCTTTAATTCAAGTTAAAAATGCTCCAGTCAGAAACAGTCTAAGAGCAAAACAAGAGATTGGACATATTCTGAAGGTAGGCTGGTTTCAAATCTCTATTTATGCACTAAGATATGACCTTGGGGCACCTGGACGGCTCAATCAGCAAAGCGTCCGTCTCTTGGTTTCCACTCAGGTCATGATCTCACAGTCCATGGGATCAAGCCCCACATCAGGTTCTGTGCTGACAGCACAGAACCTGCTTGGGATCCTCTCTCTCTTTCTTTCTCCCCCTCCCCTCGCTTGTGCTTTCTCCCTCTCAAAATAAACTTAAACAAACAAACAAAAAAAGATACGACCTTGATTTATCCTAATTCAGAAGTATTAGTGACTTTACTGAAGGGTTGAAAGGAAGCTCCAAGCCTGACTTTCTAAGTTTCATCCAGGGAAAACTCAGTGGGAAGTTCTTACACGTCCACTCCGGTATCTCTTCACTGAGAAACGAATATATACAATGAACCATCTAAACATGCGTTTTTCTCCTATTTCAAAACTTTGCTTCAGAAAGTCCCATCAGGATAAAAATGATGTTGGTTTTCTTTTCCTTCTAAACCCTTTCCCCTCTGGGTTACACTCTGGCCACTTACTGGAGTCATTCCTTCTACTGTCTCTCATAGAAATTCATATTTTGAACAGACTTAGAAAAATACGATTAGTAGGAATTTTAAAGTATATTTCAATGAAACACACAGAGTTGAGTCAAAATCTGTGTCTCTCTGTGTGCAGATAAACAGTGACTTACTTCCTTCCCAAATAACAGGTGACCCTTTCTCTCTTCTCTCATAATCAGCATTTTTTTTCTTTCAAAACATCTCCAGTCCCACGCATTTCCAATTTTTCCTGGACAACAGCCACTAATCTCTCCCCCAGTTTTGCAGCCTCTCATCCATCAACAGCAGATAGCTGCAGAGCACCCGATGACGAGGCTGCATTAGATCAGTTTGCTTGACCTCTTCCCCTTAAAACCAGGAACCCAAGGGGCAAGGCACCCACCCAGAACCCAGCCCACAAGACCCTTAGTCCTCCCCCGGGTGCTGTGCTGTACCCCTACATCTGGTAGGCTGGACTTGAGCACACAAAGGCCCTGAATCTCCAGTTAAAATATCTGATGTACAGCACTGAGGACTGGAGATAGAAAAGGTATTCATTCTTTCATTATTCGCTCAGCCAACCAATGGATGTGGCTGGAACACCTACTATGTGCCAGGATTGGAGCTGGAAAGAGGAACGAGACATTTCCCTTGTCCTCTAAGAGTCAAATGTGGCATCGGAGGCACATTTTAAACATTCTACTCAGAGGACACCTGGGTGGCTCAGGGGGTTGAGTGTCCAACTCGATATCGGCTTTGGTCATGATCTCGCAGTCTGTGAGATCAAGCCCTGAGTGGGGCTCCATGCTGACAGCACAGAGCCTGCTTAAGATTCTCTCTCTCTCTCTCTCTCTCTCTCTCTCCCTCCCTCTCTCTCTGTTACATGTGTGCACATGCACTCTCTCTATCTAAATAAATAAATATATATAAACATTCTGTTCAAGTACAAGTCTTCGTACCTATCATTATTATCAGGATCCATACTTGGTTGGGTTTTGAAAAGTCATTTCAAGCAGGGAATTATTTTCTAAAAAGTACACATACCTACTTTCAGTTATTTCAACTTAAAACTTATAAACAGCGTCTCCTTTCCTAGCCTTTGATACAGTTTCTTCTGTGAGTAAAGCCCACTGGCTGGCACTATGAGGGCATTTCCTCTAGGGGCCACACCCTTTAATGTAGGGCACCCAACATCCAACTCCAGTCTCAGTTAAGCGTCCAACTTTGGCTCAGGTCATGATCTCACGATTCATGGGTTTGAGCCCGCATCAGGCTCTGCACTGACAGTGCGGAGCCTACTTCAGATTCTGTCTCTCTCTCTCCCTCTCTCTGCTCTCCCCGACCTGTGCTTTCTTTCCCTCCCAAGATAAAAAAGTAAAACATTAAATAAATAAAACTAAGTTAAAATTAAATTAAATGGCATGAGAACTTGAAGACACTTGCAAAGAAATCTGGGGGCATAACTTTACCAAATTGTTATGTTCCCCATCACCTCAGCCTTTACATTGTCCGGTCCTTACCAAGACAGCACTCACTTACCCCACCACCCCACTCCCCAAAGCACACCCCCCCTCACCCTCACTCCTCAAGGACCAGAGACCCTATACCCCTGCTTTCATACTACTAAACACTGAGCAGGAGACCCTTCCGTCTGCCCGGCTGACAATGGCGATCCTTCCATTCAGCTTCTCTGAGAGTCCATCCCTGATCTGATAATTACCCACTCCTGCCCCCCCAC
The DNA here is from genome assembly GCF_003009895.1 of Hyaena hyaena. Classification (NCBI taxonomy): domain Eukaryota; kingdom Metazoa; phylum Chordata; class Mammalia; order Carnivora; family Hyaenidae; genus Hyaena; species Hyaena hyaena. Next base: position 254,778 of record NW_024081244.1, on the reverse strand, counting down.
CAAAGCAGAGCTGGGCCTTCTGGGGTGACAGCAAAGTTCTATTTCTTCACTTGGGTGTGGCTGCAGAGGCGCCTGCTTTGAGACTCATCACAGACACACACATTTGCTTTCGCAGAAGAGGAGAAACAATGGGGTAAAAACTGTTCATGGTCACAACGCCTGGGTGCTTTCTGCGGGGGAGGAGGAACATGGGGTGCTAAGAACACTCTGGACACCGCAGCGAGGAGGGAGTGTGCGCTGGGCTGGAGGGTGTGTGTGCTGGAGGAAACGCACCGACACTGACCTTGGTGGGGATCCGTGCGGTGACGAGGAAGGCCCGGCATGACGTCAGCACCTGCAGGTAAGAAAGGGCATCAGTGTGAGCACCACCAAGGGACCGACAGGCTTGGCCTTGCCCACAGGGCGGAATGCCACAGACGCCCCGAGGGGCCACGGGTCTGGGTTCCGGGCACGTGAGAAGCATCAGTGGCCCAGGACGGCCTCCTGGCCACGTAGAACCTGTTTCCCTCAAGAGTGACCACACGAAGGTCCAAACTGAACAAATCACTTGTGAAATCTCACAATGAGCAGTCAATCATAGCCCAAGGCCCAGGGGGTTACTCCCGCTGAGAACACAAGACACGACTCTGTGATGGTCAAACAGCCCCCGCACGGTGTTGCGAGCCCCCCACCAGCAGGAGACCGCGTGGAGAGGCCTAGTGCTCTTTCACAGGCTCTTCACGACCACCACCCACTCGCCCTGTTCCCGCGCAGGAGACGAGAACATTCGCGCAGGGCACAGGCAGCGTACTGGGTGAGGCTCCAGCGTGTCCCCTGCTGTGTGTGTCGGCTGGGCCTCCCCCAGGCCTAGGGAGAACATTTCTGGAGGTTCCCATACCAATACTCCACTAAGAACATCTAAGAAGCCCATAGGGCCCCACATGCCTCTAGGCCCCCTCTTACCCAGCGAGGACCTTGTGAATACAAAGAGGCTGGAAAGAGGCTGGAAATGGTTGGAACTCATCCCCTGAGCAGGGATCCCTTGTCCACAGGCCAACTGCCAAGGTCTAAACATGGAGCCACTCTGCAGCTTGGAGGCCTGGGCAGGCCCCAGGGCCTTTGCACTGAAGAAAGGAGTCTCCAATACTTAAGTTCTGATGGGAGGACTGGCTTCTTCATTTCCCAAAGAACTTCCTGGTCACCAAATTTATTATTTACAATGCAGTCCACATATTTCTCTCTTCCAGGGGTACTTATACGAGCACTCCCATCTTTTTGAGATTCTTAAGCCCACAAAACCTGTGCGCAGCGGTAAAATCCTAGCCAGATCACAGAACTCACATGCCAAGAAGGACTCAGTATCACCTGATCAATGACCTGAAACCCTGCTGTTTACCACCATCTCAGCTTCTAATCTGAGAGCAGGTCCATGGGGTCTCGTCTTTGCTGGTTCATGTGAGCTGGAGCGGCCAACGAGAGCTCCCGACCCCCAGCCTATTATCTTTTCAGATGAGGAGTAAGTTCAAGGGCTAAAGCCCAGGCAGGAACGGGTAGCCTTCTCCATATTTCAACAGATGGGTTGAGCTCTGTGAACATTCCTTCCAAGGGAAGGAGGTCCCACAACCCTGGGATCATGTTAGAGACACAGTAGCAAACACGGCCAGGACTGTCTGTCGCTGCACAGTTCTAACGGGCCTGTGGGCCTCACCTCCTTGAGTCCTCACAGCACCCTAGCTAGGAGCCAGACTGGACACCGTGACATCCCCATTTTAAGAAGACGAGACTAAGACACACAGAGATGACAGAACTTGCTCCGGTCCAGCGAGCGAGTGGCAGAGCGGCCATTTGGACCCAGTGTGGCCTGGGTCCGGGACTGGGCTTCTAATTCCTTACACGGACTCTCGATCTTCCAGAACCCACTTCCTGGAAGTCTACACACATGCAGATGCAGATGAGTCACAGGGTGACGGAGCTCTAGAGCCAGAAGGAAGCGAACAGCGACACGCGTCATCAGGCGGATGAGGGAGGCTGGACGTCCTCGGGAAACAGCCAGTCCTATTGCTGTGCCTGCCTGCGTGTCTGTCTTCTGCGTGCGTACCCGAGGCCGTCTGCGCAGCGCTCAGTCTGCTGCGTCTCCCCTGCCCGCCCCCCGCTCTGCTGCGGCTGCCCCGGTCCCCACCACGCTCCGCTTTCCTCACCCTCCCTTCCTCCTCGCACCCTGGTACCCTGCCCTGCCTCTGCCCTCCCTCGTTTCCCGGGGCTTCCCGGATGCTAATCGCCTGCGAGCTTGTACCTGGAGTATGCCTGCTGCCAAACCGGACACCCATCAGGGAAGAACCACCGCCTTCTGGAAGGAGAGGGCATTCGTAACCCAGTCACAGAGACACTCACGCAGAACGTGAAATAAACATGACACGGCACCTCTGACACTGTCAAACAAGGAACGCACTGGTGATGAAGTGATTACAAGGCCCCGGAGTGGGGCTAATTAACACATCTGAGGGACTGATCTCGCACGAGCATCCCAGCAACAACCCACCGGGAGCACAAGCCTCCCACAAGCAGCCAGGGCGTCACATGACCTCCCTGCCTTCCCTGATCAGTCAGTACAGGCCGTTTCTAGGGCCACTGGGAGGGTATTAACTGGGTCAGTACCTTTTTTTTTAAGTTTATTTATTTATTTTGAGAGAGAGAAAAAGCACGCACGGGGAAGTGTCAGAAAGAGAGGGTCCCAAGCAGGCTCCACGCTGTTAGCGCAGAGCCCGACATGGGGCTTGAACCCACAAACTGTGAGAGCATGACCTGAACTGAAACCAAGAGTCAGATGCTTAACCAACGGAGCCGCCCAGGTGCCCCGGGTCAGTACAGTTTTAAAAAGAGAGGGGGAAAGCCCACAATGCTCATGTGCAGCCACCTTTTGAATGAAGGGCAATCAATCTCCTGACCACAGGTAGACACACGACGTTCCCACGACCCCTCTGCTTCCCTCAGGCAACAACAGGGTTCACAATCCGTGACCCCATGTGCCAACTCTCCGTCTTTAAAAATAGTTTCTGAGCACACAGTGGCCTTCAAAAGTTGTACACAGTGTCTCCCAGAATTTGGACACGGGCCAAAAGAACTTGTTTGAAAAGAGCCGCATCTGTGTGGGAGCCGGGGCCTGGAAGGGAGAAGCTCTGTGCTGGCTGGCGCCCATCGCCGGTGGTCCCCTAGGGTCTCCAGAGGCATGAAGATGGGTCTTGGCAAGTCTGGGAGGGGATGGGGCGGAGTGGGTGAAACCCTCCGAAACTGACCCAGCCTTTCCGAGACTGTGCCCACTTAGAAGCGCAAGAGTGAAGCAATCATTTGAAGCACGAGTGAAAAGCTACAAACGCTACTTACTCTTCCAAGAATCCTGCCCCTTGCTCCATCAGTGCACACCGGGGGCTGGTAAATGGGGCTACATTTGCACTGGGAACAGCACAGTCTTCAGCCAGTGAAGCGTCTGACTTGGGCTCAGGTCATGATCTCGAGGTTCCTGAGTTCAAGCCCCACGTGAGGCTCTGTGCTCACAGCTCAGAGCCTGGATCATGCTTCAGATTCTGTGTCCCCCTCTCTCTTTGCCCCTCCCCTGCTCTCACTCTCTGTGTGTCTCTACTTTATTTAGAGAGAAGTCAGACGCTTAACCAACTGAGTCCCCCAGGAGCCCCAGGAAGGCAGATTTAAAGTCTGGCTCTGCTATGGTCTAGCTGCTACACCCTGCCAGAGTTAGTGAACTTCCCCATCCTCAGTCTGTCCCTCTGGAAAACAAGAATATTACTCTGCAGAACAAATCCTGTTATTTTAAGTAAGATACAAGTGTAGACAGAGTCCTAGCCCAGCACCAAAAAGGTCTCGGTCAAATACCAGCTCTTCTATCATGAGAGTGGATGGCAAAGCACCTTGAATTTAGGTGCCCAAGTTGGGATTAAGTAGTTGCACTTACTAGATTTTCAAATGATAGCTTCTAGCCTCAGAAGGAACCCACCAGGATTCTGAGATATCATCAAAGCTGAAATTTTCAGTTCAATGTGTTTTCTTGCAAATTAAAAACAAAAAGTGGGGGGGGGCGCCTGGGTGGCTTAGTCGGTTAAGTGTCCGGCTTTCGCTTAGGTCATGATCTCGCGGTTCGTGGGTTCGAGCCCCGCGTCGGGCTCTGTGCTGACTGCCAGCTCAGAGCCTGGAGCCTGTTTCAGTCTGTGACTCCCTCTCTCTCTGACCCTCCCCTGTTCACGCTATCTCTCTCTCTCTCTCTCTCCTAGAAATAAATACAAATATTAAAAAAAAAAAAAAAGTGGGGGTTGGGGGTCATCAGCAGCAGCACCCGCACTTCACCAAGGAACCCCAGTCACCAAGGGCACGCTGTAAGCGCCTCCCACCTGGGGCCCATCCGTCCACAGCAGCCTTGGCATGCAAACCACATTTCCAGCCTCTTATGAATTTCCTCTCCCTTTCATTGAAATGCAGGCGGCAGCCTGCTTCTCTCTGGGCCTTCTCAGTTCAACTTTTAACTTCGACATTTCACTTGGAAACATTTATAAAAACCTTCGCTACTGCTCAGACTCACCGCTTAGCAGAGAAGCCTAAATGCTCTTACGGAAACGATAATATATAATGAGGTCGACTACAGAGCCCTCTCGCTGCTCACACTGCACACTCATTAAAAACTGAAATAAATACGGGTGCCTGGGTGGCTCAGTCGGTTAAGCGTCCGACTTCGGCTCAGGTCATGATCTCGCAGTTCGTGGGTTCGAGCCCAGCATCGGGCTCTGTGCTGACAGCTCAGAGCCTGGAGCCTACTTCGGATTCTGTGTCTCCCTCTCTCTCTGACCCCTGCTCACGCTCTCTCTCTCTCGGAAATAAATAAAAAACATTATAAAAAAACTGAAATAAATACCTGTTTCACCCTCTTGAACAACTTCACTGGCTTAAAGCCTACTGCTGCACATGCAGCCCGTGAACTCACACCTCCTCAATCCCCACTCCCTCGTGCAGATGACCAAGAATGCCCTTCCTTTAAAATTGGGTTCCCCATGGCAAACACTCAAAAAGTGGTCATATGCCCCCCCAAAGTACTCTCTAATTTGCAAGCAAATGAAATGATGATGGCTGTTTAACACATTTACCCTCTTCCAAAGGCCGAGCTCCAAGTGAATCAGAGACAAGGCCTCCTTAATCCAAGACACACACTTCAGGGAGATATGTGAAATGGGTCAGGTGGTGAGGACTGGTATCACCACTGTGGAGAGCGGTGAGTGACAGGTGCTAAGAGACTTGTGCAAGATCACCCAGAAAGTTGAGATAGAATACAGTCTCTCCCGGCCCTGAGTCCCTTAACACCCCCGTACACAGCCATAAGGAACACCACCTCCCTCCCTAAAGCAAGAGGGCACATCACCCAAAAGAATACAAACAGTATATCATTTTCATGCAATTCCTGTCCCCAATCCCTTATAAAACCGGATAGCCATACTTTCCAGTGTCTGTCTCTCTCTGGCATTAACAGATGTTTCCTAACAAGGCAGTATCGTCCAGTACAGGGTCTGAACTACAGCCTGTGGGCCAAATCCAGCACTCTACCCATTTTTATAAATAAAGTTTTATTGGGACACAGCTACACCGTCTGTTTAACACATTGTCTCCGGCTGTTTTCACACTACAAAGGCAGAGCTGAATAGAAGCAACAGAGATTTTCACAGCACACAGCACCTAAACTACTTACTACCTGGTCCTACACAGAACACACTTGCCAACCCCCGGCCTGGCGGTTTAAAGGAGCCGCACTGGGACCAAGTTGTCTGCATTTCAATCCAAGCTTCACCATCTACTCTCTGTGTGACTTGGGCAAATGACTTAACCTTTTCCATGGCTCAGTTTCCTCTTCTGTAAAATGGGAGCAGTCATCATACCCATGGAGCCGTGAGGGTTAAATGGGCTCATCGTTTAGCGCTCAGAAGAGGACTGGCTGATGAAAGAGCTAAAGTAGCAGGTTATTATTTGTATTTAGACATTATGATAAAACTATACATGCCCAGAACAGTAAGTAACTCTCTTAAACTAAGAGAGTTGCCCACACTCAGCCTGGGATTAGCTCAAGCTAGCTGAGCGACCTAACGGATCGTCACAATCTTCATGGATGCAAACGTACTTGAACTGAGAACAAGGGCACTGGAACAGATCCCCACGTCAGCCTCCTAGACTTGGGGTCCATGAGGTTCTCCCTGCTCAAGGACCCCACTCCTCTTCGGTCTATGTAGACGACCGGGAATGGCAAGTCCCCATGAGAGGTTTGCAAAGAAGAACGAATTCCTTCTTGGAGCACTACTCCCTGAAACAACAGATGCTCCATCAACAGGGAGCCAGGAAGCCGGTGGGGCTCAGCCTCTGTGCTCTAACACCTGTGCAAATCCATTTCTATTTCATCTGGTTATTCACGCCACCCTGCAGAAATGCAGTGTTGACACACAGCTCGTCAGACACGATCACTCCCTCCCCTCTGCCGCCCCACGACCGCAGGTTGTGAAGCAAAACAAAGTCCGTGCTTCCCCACAGATGAACATGTGGCTACTTCACACCATCAGTTCTCCTTAATGTCACTCCCTATCACCTCTTCCTTTCAAAGCGGCAGCTGACACAAATCTCTGGACTGTGTGGCACTGATGCTGTGATGAGGACACATTTCTCAAGGCAGAATGATCCCCGGCAAAGGGACCCCCTCCCTAGGCTATGAGTAAGAGGAGTCTAATACCCAGCTCCAGCCCCTCAAGGTGCCGGGGGGGGCTCATGTCAGGCCCTCGGATGTGGATGGTCCCTGCCCAGAGCTCTCGGCCCCGGGTGGGTGGTGAACTGGGCAGTCCAAGGTCTGCACACACCATGCACACTTGGGGGAAGAAATTAGCCACTGGGGTCCTCTTTACGTTCTAGATGAACTCACCCACAGTAGAGTCACAGTCGTGCAAGGAGCACGGAAAACATACGAGCTGGAGGTAATGGTCATATTAACCCAATGAATTAACAAAAGTTCTCCTGCTTCCCCAACACAGGACCAGCCAGCCTTTCTTGACCATGAGAGTCACTAGAACCCAAGCCCAGCTAAAACTCACAGAGCTACGAGAGATCTGGGGAAGGATGCATCCAATCCCTCTATTTTAGAGAAGAGGTAGCAGACCAGAAGGGTTAAACGATTGGTCAGCATCCACGAGAACTCCTCTGTGTTCCAAGTGACAGAATGTTAAGCACAAATATATTTTTTGATGGATAGCGCTCATCATCAAAAAAAAAACCCAAAAAAAACAGAAACACTCCCCAAAAATAAAATAAAACACGAAATGCCCAGAGCTCAAGAGGAACAGAAAGCAAAGCATCTCTACAGATCCCAGCAGACGGTCCCTCCGGCTGCCCTTACCAGGTGGACAGACTCCCATCACTTTTCATCCACGTGTGACCCCTCTCAAGATTCAGACCCTGGGGTGGGGGCCTCCTGTCCCAGGCATGGCATCCAAAGAGACCACAACAAGTCACTTGAAGGAAAAGACAAGTGACTGTTATGGTTTAGAACAAATGCCAGCTCCAAAGGCAGCGAGCCTTGAGGGGGGGGTCCCACTAGACTTCTTCCTATAGCTGTGTGACCTCTCAGGTTACTTGGCCTCTCTGTGCCCTGGGCTCCTCATCTGTGAGAGCATGGAGACACTATCACCCACCAGGATGAGCACCTAACATGTGAGGCGCTCAGCACAAGACCCGCTACAGAAAGGAGCCCAACAAAGGCATGTCCCCAAGGACCTGCATTCACAACACCACCACCTAACAACAGCCTATACGGCAGCGTTGGAACAAGAAGTTAGTTTCAGCATCTTTTCCCAGAATTCTGTTGAAGTCCCTCCCCAATCTGCCCCATGTCACCCTATCAGCCCACGTCTCCTGGCCTTCTAGCCTCATCTCTCAGGACAAGGAGACACAGATATCACTTCCTTATTCTTCTTCTCTCAGCGTGTTAGCATTGTGCTCAAATTTTACAAATACAATCTTGGGATGCCTGGGTGGCTCAGTCAGTTGAGCATCTGACTTCAGCTCAGGTCATGATCTCACGGTTCGTGGGTTCGAGCCCTGCGTTGGGCTCTGTGCTGACAGCTCAGAGCCTGGAGCTGCTTCGGATTCTGTGTCTCCCTCTCTCTCTGACCCTCCCCGCTCTCTCTGTCTCTCAAAAATAAATATTTTTTAAAAATTTTTTAAAAGAGAGAGAGAGAGAGAGAGGTCCAGGCAGAGGAAATAGCAAAAGCAAAGTCCCTGAGGTGAGAATATGCCTGCAGAAGGATAAAGAGCCCACCATGCCCTGCAGAAAGTAGGCACGGGTGGGGTCAGAGGGGTAACAAGGAGGGGTGAGGGGGCCATGAGAGCTGAGAGGCCTTACAGGCGACCACCACACGTTATCTTTTACTTGAACTAGAAATCACGGGAGGGTTCAGAGCACAGGAGCGACCTGACCCGACACTGAAAGGGAACTCCTTGACTTCCATGGGAAGCAGAGACTGGGAAGCGAGCAAGAGGGCGAGCACGGAGGCAGGAAATCCAGTCAGGATGCGACTGCCGTAATTCAGGGGGGATGGTCGTGCTTGGGACACGGTGGTCCCTGGGAGCGGAGACGAGTGGCTGGATTCTGGCTACCCTTGGACGGTAGAGTCCCAGTGGACTTGTGGATAGAGTGAGATATTAGTCGTTTTGCCGAAGGTAAGAGTTTGGTTGATGCCCATGAAATAATCACACAACAACTCGGGGTGGTACATGATTAAGTGACTGCTGGGTTGGTCCAGGTAACACGTTATCTAGTAAGGAAGAAAGTATTTACGGGAGAAGTGCAACTTGAGAGCCAAGAACTGGGTTCCAGGACTTTCCAAGCAGAGAAACGAATCAATGACGTTTTGGAGTGAGCTGTGCTTTCTTCAACAATTTCAGGTATACAGTTAAAATGGAATAACATGAAGCCAAAGATTCTATTTGAATTCTGAAAACCAACTTCAGGAAGGAGGAGGATGGGATGTTCTTTTGCCATTCCTTACAGCTTCTCTAAGGAGCACTCTCTCATAGAACCTTCTAGAAATGTCTTATAAATGGTCTCTCCAACACAGTAGCCACATGTGGCCACTAAACACTTAAAATGTGACTAATGTGACTGAGTCACTGAATTTTATTGAACTCTAATTAATTTTAAATAAAATAGCTACTTGTGGCTAGTCACTATCATACTGATTAGCAACATCTCTAAAGAAAAAAAATCACTCCACATTCATGATCTATATATTACACTTTTTCTCTCGTGATTAAATTTAAAGCATATGTACAACTTCGATTTGTAAGATCGTACTTTTCGTTATGCCCCAGAGCTAGCATCTACTTCTACTTCCGCACATATTCTTTGAAAACAAACAGTGAATGGCTTGGTCTTAACAGTTTCCAAACATAGTTTCTTAGTTTTCATTTGTAATTCTAATATCTTCTAGGCCATCACTCTGTCAATGACATTCAAAATGAGACCTCCCTCCCTGAAGCATAGTATTTACTGTGGACATTTCAAATATCACAGGAAAATAAAGAAAAGACACGGCATTCTTAGTATCACTGAACTACTGCTTTCTTGACCTCAGATCAAAGCACTTTACGGCATCAGTGAGCCCATTTTTCCTCCCAAGATCACAGGGAGTGAAGGGGTTGGTGTTAGTAACAGCATTTTCCGGCTGAAGAAATCAAGGCAGAGGAAGACTAATGGCAGTCCTAAATTTTACACTGTAAATCCCTCTTTTTTATTTATTTCTTTGGGGGGTGGAGGAGGCAGAGAGAGAGAATCCATCCCAAGCAGGCTCCATACGGTCTGTGTGGAACCCAATGGGGGGCTCGAACTCATGAACCGTGAGATCATGACCTGAGCTGAGATCGAAGTCGGCCACTTCACTGACTAAGCCACCCAGGCGCCCCTTACAGTGTAAATCTACAAGTTGGTCAGGAAAGAAGAGAAGGAACTGGTAAGAAAAATGGAAATCAGTTGGGAGGTGGGGGGGAACTACATGCAAATCCTAGTAAGCTAGCAGAGCTGGCTCTGGAAAATGCTGTCTGGATGAGCCCAGAGCTGGTCTCAGACCAGACCTTCCATGTGCCCCAACCACACACCCAAGGTCTGGTGAGAGGCTGGCCCCACATCTGGACAGTGACAAGCACGCATTGATTAGCAAGGCGTCTTTGGCATGAGGGGATTCCCTTATCCACCAGCAAACCAGACTCAAATGACAGGGCAACATTCCTGACTAATCTCCTCACCCAACAGCTGGAAAATGAGCTTTCGTTCATCTTGCTTTTGAATCACTCCCGCTAACCCTAGCCGTCCCACTAAACTGCAAGACCCAGGAGATTAACTCAGCAATTCAATCGGTTTAGAGCTGACCTTTGAAGTTGTCAGTTAAATTCCTTCATTTTGAGAACGAGGAAACTAAGTCCCAGGAACACTGTGATCCTTGCAAAAGAACACAATTCTGTTCATTTTCCACGCCAGCAAGGCTGCATTTCTGCGTTACCTAAAACTGATGTACGGTGCCACATCTTTACCTTTTAATTATGGTGTGTCTCTAGAAACTATAGGATTAGAGGATCATCAATTATATATATGTGTGTATGTGTACATACAAATATTCCATATCATATGACGTATGTTATATAATACTTAGGGAACACAAGTACACATACACGTTATACATATAATTTAATATAATGTAATTTCCCCATAGGAAGGATATTAAAATCAGTAACTGCATCCCTCAGCGCTATTAAATCAGAGCTGAGACACAACAACATAAAAACAAAGATAAAACCAATATAAATCATTAAAATAATTTAAAATGGAGTATGTGTAAGTTCCTTTGAACTAAGCATAAATACACCAATTATATTCTATTTGGGGCCAAGAGCCAAGAGTATATTCAACATTTGGGAAATGTATAAAAGTGTAACCGTATCATGAACCTTGGAATTCATGCTTCTTGGAAATTTAGAAGGGCTTCTGAAGGACTCCTTGGTCAGCATGGTCTTTTAAAATGCGTCCTGGGCAAGTCTGAGCTTAAGATCACTTTTACTGACACACCTGCCCCGCCTGAGCGATAGGTGAAGGTACCACAGGCAGGCGGGGGCATTGTGCATACCGCTTGATGACACTGAGGACAGCGTTTCCCTTTTCCTTTTCTCTTTACATTTATTTATTTATTTTTGAGAGAGAGTGAGAGAGAGTGTGTGTGCACGGGAGGGGCAGAAAGAGAGGGAGAGAGGAACCCAAGCAGGTTCTGGGCTGTCAATGCAGAGCCTGAAGCGGGGCTCGATCTCACGAACCGGGAGATCACGCGCTAACCGAAGTCAAAAGTCGGATGCCCAACTGACTGAGCCGCCCAGGGGCCCCTGTGTGGGGATTTTAAGGGACAGACAGAGAGGAAGAGAAGAACGGAAATGGGAGCTGCAGGGACGAACAGCATGGATTCTGCAAGCCCGGACAACTGTCGCAGAGGCAACTGCGGGCCAACGGCGCGGCACTCCTCGGGCCAGGCACGCCTGCGCCAGCCCTGCCGCTGGCCCGCCGGGTCTTGGGCAACTCGCTTGGCTCCCCCCACCTCCCCTCCCAGCTGTAAGTGGGCACAGAGCATTATGGGGTCCTCACGAGTGTGGAGGTTTGACGGGAGGATGTGAGTGAAAGCTCTCCGGCACGGAGCCCAGCCCACGACGACAATGCCACACTCCGGCCAGTTGGTGACAGCAATGGTCACAGTTCAAACAGGAGCAGGGGCTCCCTAACAGGCAGGACCAAATACGTTTTTAATTCCCTTGTCCTACCAATGAATCAACTGAAATCAGAAATAAAATGTCCTCCAGGCGGAATCTGGCATTCGAATTCTCTAACAATTGCACAGAGGACCCAGAACGCAGTCCTTCCGAACCACCTCTCTTCACGGTTCATTGGTACTATTTTCACATTTAGTGAGTGAACAGAATGTGCATTTTCTGGTCATTGGAAGCCAGCTTGTTACGTACGCCTCCTGGACGTTCGGGGTCCGATTCCATCTGCTTCTAAGCCCACGTTCCCGGCAGCACACAATGGGGGGAGCGTCTCACAGCCAACCCCTCGGCCACCACCCAAAACCCAACTGTGGGGCCCAGGCCATCGGTCACCTTATTTGCTCCTCAAAGTCTTCTCATGCCGAGCAACAACTGACGTGCGCCTCCGAGGGCTTGTCCGCACCACGCTTCACTCAGCGCAGCATCTGGCGGGACACAGACGCCTGCCTGGTGTCGATCTTCCCTCTCGTCACCAGAACGCAGCGAGCCTGTGTCCTCTGCTTGTGACGAACACAGAAACGGGCCCCGCGAACATCAGGCTTTCGGTAACAAGCCTCTTTCCACTAAGTAACAGCCTAGGCAGTGATTGAAAGATGCACCAGCCTATTATCCTAAGCACTTCACACGAAGAAAAGGATGAACTCAAATTAAAGACCCAACTGAAACTTGCTACGTGAGGAGATCTTGGGGGGAGGAGAGAAATTACTGTAACATATAAGCGGACGATTTCACTATTTGTGAGTTTTCATGACTAAAGATGTTCCTTTGCCACTGGGTCATCAAAGAGGCACATATTGTGGCTGCGAATTCTACACACAAACAAATGAATTATCCCTCCTTCAGGACACGGGGAGGCCCTAACAAGGAGTGTCACTGGCTCTTGCCCGTGGAGACACAAAGTCCCACCCATATCAGAACAACACCAGGGGCACCTGGGTGGGTCAGTGGGTTGGGAGTCCAACTTTGGCTCGGGTCATGATCTTGCAGTTCAGTGAGTTCGAGCCACACATCGGGGCCACTTCTGATCCTCTGTCTCCTTCTCTCTGTCCTTGCCCCATTCACACGTGGGCTCATTCCCTCTCTCTCTCAAAAACAAATTAGCAGTAAAAAGTTTAAAACAGGCATGCCTGGGTGGCTCAGTCAGTTAAGCGTCCAACTTCAGATCAGGTCATGATCTACAGTTCATGAGTTCGAGCCCCGCGTCGGGCTCTGTGCTGACAGCTCGGAGCTTGGAGCTGCTTCAGATTCTGTGTCTCCCTCTCTCTGCCCCTCCCCTGCTCACACTCTGTCTCTCTCTTTCTCTCAAAAATAAACATTTTTAAAAATTTAATTAGAAAATTTTAATTTTTAATTGAAAATTTTTTTAATGTTTTATTTATTTCTGAGACAGAGAAAGAGAGAGAGCGTGAGCCGGGGAGGGGCAGAGAGAGAGAGAGGGAGACACAGACTCTGAAACAGGCTCCAGGCTCCGAGCTGTCAGCACAGAGCCCGATGCGGGGCTCGAACCCACGAACTGTGAGATCATGACCTGAGCTGAAGTCGGACGCTCAACCGACTGAGCCACCCAGGCACCCCAATTTTTAATTTTAAAGAATATAATTGTTTTGTTCATTAATGTGTAATCAGTTCTTCTTCCAGTGACTCCCCTTTGGCAATAATCCAGTATTTGGAGACATGCCCTCTTTTCTGTTTACAAAATACACTGCGCCCACCAATTCTGAAGTCATCCAAATGTTCACTGAACAGCAGCAGCAGGAAGTAAACCTGAATTCAGCACAGGAATCCAGACGGCTTAGGTCCATGGCAGCAGACAGAGCTCGGGGGCCGGCAGTCCGCGGCAAGGGGGACACACTGTGGTGTGGGGTTAGTAGTTCTGGGGGGCAGAGGGGGCATGCCACAGAAAGGCCGGCTCCCACGAGCACTTTTGTCACCGGCTGTCACGGAGGCAGTGGCCATCACAGCGCAGGTGGAGAGGTCATTTTTCGGGGGGGCAGGGGGTGCCTTTGTGTCAAGTGCACGGCGTGCTGGTGTTTGCTGGGCCACTCAGAGATGCCTGCATCTGGGGGAAGGGCGGCTCCTCGTCTGGTTTCTCTGCAGTGTCTTTCTGCCCGGGCACTCTCTCTTCTCCGCCACAAGCCTTCCGAGGCCCAACCTGACTCAGCTGTGCTTTTCCTGGGGGACCCCTGAAATCTGAAATCTTTAGCGTAGGCACTTTAGACTCGGCAGACATACTGGCTTTCAACATACACACCGATGGGAGAGCGGCACACGGAAATGTGCCCACACCCTCCCGGTGACGTGCACCTCCTGGCTGAGTGCGTGGCCCTTGGTTGAGGTTCTATTTTGTACTTTTTGTGATGTGCTGGTAAATTTAGACCAAAATGGTGAAAAAGTTTAAAAAGGAAAAAAAATTTGAAAAAACAATGCATTTTTCTTTTTAATGATAAGATGACTTGGGAAATGTAATTAGATACACTTTGCCCTAAATCTCCTGAGAACTACCATTAATCAGAATGTATTTTATGGCTGGGGAGGCTGGGTGCGCAACCAGTTAAGCATCCAACTCTTGGTTTCAGCTCAGGTCTTGATCTCACAGCCGTGGGATTGAGCCCCACCTCGGGTTCCTTACTAAGCATGGAGTCTGCTTGAGATTCTCTCTCTCCCTCTCCCCTACTTGTGCTCCGTCTCTCTCAATTGCTCTATCAAAAAAAAAAAAAAAAAAAAATTAACAACACAGGGGGCCTGGATGGCTCAGTCGGTTAAGTGTCTGACTTCAGCTCAGGTCATGATCTCACGGTCTGTGGGTTCAAGCCCCACGTCGGGCTCTGTGCTGACAGCTCAGAGCCTGGAGCCTGTGTCTCCCTCTCTCTCTCTCTGCCCCTTTCCCGCTCATGTTCTGTCTCTCAAAAATAAATGAACATTAAAAAAAATTAAAAAGAAATTTAAAAAAAAGAATATATGTGTGGTGAAAGTAAATAACCTTTCTCCCAAACTACTTGCCACAAAGGCAAAAGGAAATCGGCAAATGATAAGATGCTTCCAAAGAGGTAGTGTTCATTTGCCGGAATCATTTAGCTCATCACAAATGCCCCAAAAAAGCAACTTTTTTGAAGTGAAATTAGATATGTAATATCACTTTTCTTCACGAAAACCCTTCATTTCTAACTGTTCCAATAAAGCCATTTATACTACACATCAGTTCTTCTGAGGAGAGCTGCAGAAACCCAGCTCTGGGTACAGGGGCTGCCTAAAGTGCAGCTTAAATCACACACAGAGGTCATGTTTCCTACTTGTAAGTGGTACCTCAGCGCCTCCTTTCCATTAGTTCTACAGAGAAAGGAAGGAAGGAAGGAAGGAAGGAAGGAAGGAAGGAAGGAAGGAAGGAAGGAAGGAAGGAAAGAAGGAAAGAGAAAAGAAAGAAAGAA
>NW_024081244.1:163299-239374 GCF_003009895.1 Hyaena hyaena | reverse complement strand
AAAAGAAAGAAAGAAAGAAAGAAAGAAAGAAAGAAAGAAAGAAAGAAAAGAAAGAAAAGAAAGAAAGAAAGAAAGAAAGAAAGAAAGAAAAAAAGAAAGAAAGAAAGAAAGAAAGAAAGAAAGAAAGAAAGAAAGAAAGAAAAGAAAGAAAGAAAGAAAGAAAGGCAAGACAAGACCTCACCTAACCAGAGTGCCAGAGTGATTACCAGTTTTCTGACTTTGCCCCTCACCAGGTGTGTGATACTGAGCAGACCTTTTCCTCCTTATGCCTCAGTTTCCTCTTCTATAAGATGGAGATTCAGTACAGCAGTGGTCTCCTAGCATTGTTACAAACATTAACTGAGTTAGCGGCACAGAATAGTGTGTCATCACCACACCCTTCAGGCATCTTTCTCTGGGCATAGAGTTCATTAACACTGAGTGATGACAGAAGGCTGGATGGGTACACAACTGAGTAAAATGCACACAAAAGAAACGAAGAGGTGGTACGTGGGTGCTCATCGTCATGTTCCTTCCACTCTTTTGGATGTTTGAAAAATTTCATAGTAAGATGGTGAAAGAAGTCGATATGGGGAAGAAATATGTGGAATAAGAAAGGGACGTTAGTGCGGTAGATCGGTCAACTCTACCTCCCCCCCAAGTATTGCTCATCGATAACAACAAGCACAACAATAACGGTCATGGGCTTTACAGAAATCTCAGCTTTGTGCTCACACGTTTCAAGCCTTACAAAAGTCCTGTAAGAAAGCTACTCCAAAAATCATTCCTGTTTCAGCAATCCAAAGGCAACAACAGACTCAAGGACCTGCTGACGATCATACAGTTGACAATGTCATCACGGGGAACTATACAGGATTCTACTACATCTTCCTCACTGCCAGAATATCTCTACCACTTGTTTTGTGCCTGTCTTCATGGAAGAAATCACTCTCTTGTTCACCACTGTGCCTCCAGAGGCAAGTCCCTCACACAGCAGGCACACAAAGATGGATTGGGGGGTTGGGGGATGAATGGATGGATGGATGGAATCATGGAAGGAAGGGGGCAGGGTCCTGGGAACATGATTTTTTATTCCACTTACTACATCCAAATACTACCCAATATAGAGATTCTAAAGAGAAACTTTACTTTTATTTAAATTACACAATATTTTCTGATTATAAAAGTAATAAATACATCTTTATTACAGACAACTATATTACTTCTTACCAAAGACACTAAGTTATCAGATATCCTACATGTGGCTAAGAGTAGACTTTTTTTTCGCTCAAGAAAGACTTGAGATTTTCCAAATGCATCTAGCCAAGACCTCCATTCAGTTGAACAGTGGAATTTCCAAACACAGCTCTGAGCGCTGCCCCGGAGTCGGTCCAACAGCAGCAAACAGAGCGGTGAGAGATTTGCAAAACATGAAGAAAGAGAAGAAAGAGCTGACGGAACCAGGTCTACTTAGCGCACTGGCGAGAAGACACAGACTGACAGAAGGCTTCAGATACTGACAAGGCTGCACATGTCAGATGGGGGCACACTTCTCTGTGAGCTAACAAGGACCAACGTGTAGAAATTAAAGGAAAGGACATTTTGGCTTGCAACGAAGAAAACCCCAGACGGATTAGAACCTGTGGCAGGAAGTGAACTCATTTATGAAGAAGCTCTCTCAAAATCAACAGCCTTGTCAAGAACACGGCACCCGTGTGTGCAGAATTGAACTAGATAGCTTCAAAAGCCCCATCCAATTCTTGTACTCTGTGATCCCAGATCGCCATGTAGACCCACGTGACAGGCATGATGCACACCTACCACCGTGCCACACGCAGATGTCCCCACACATTCATGCAAAACTGCCTAACCTGAATCACAAATACTTGTAAAACTAGAATTACGTAGTAAGGTATAATTTCTAACTCTAATTATTGAGTATTTCCCAGAGACTTTGGAAGAAAGAAATGGAAACTCCAAGGACAAACTTTTTAGCTCAAGCTGTGATGCCCCAAATTGAAGGACTACATGGTCTGGGGGGAAAAAAATGAGGAAATGAGTCCAAACACCGGATTCTGCACTGACTAGCTGTGTGGCCTCGGGCACTAGCTGTGTGGCATCTCTACAGAGGTCAGTGCTTGAAAGAACTTGCAGTGTTATTCAATATGGTAGCCACGAGCCACATGCACCTTCTCGAGCCTTTGTGACATGTCTGGTGCACCACAGGAATTTTTAATTTAAATATAATTTGTAATTTTATTTCATTATAATTAATTTATTGAATTTAAACAGCCACGTGTGGCTAGTGGCTATTGTACTGAACAGGAAAGCTCTAATGATTCCTAAAAAGACCGGTAAAGAGTCAAATTCCAGACCAACTTCCACCCATTATCCTGCATGAGAGCTCCATGCCACACAGACGGCTGTGTGAGATGGAAGAGCGATAAAATTTGAGGTCCCACAAGGGACGATCCCCTGGGCCACAGCAGGCTCCTGTCTATCCAGTCCCTCGTCACTCCGACACGGGATGCACAGCACAGTGGTCCTTTGTCCTTCAAAGTCCAGAGCTGGGCTCTGCATTCAGGTATGGTAGCGTGGTCATCAAAGGTCTCTGGAAAGAGGACCTATGAAGTATAGCATCCTAAGGGAAACACCCCTAATATGAAGCCAATCAGGGAATTATTAGTGGGTAATAGTGAACACTTAGTGAACAACCCTGAAACACAGTGTTCCCTGCAGAGTACAAACAGCTACCTGTAAAGGAGTTAAAATATCTCTTACAAAGTACACCATCAGATTTATTTCAGGTCTATGCATTTACTTCAAATCCAAAGACACCACCCCAAAATCTCTTTCACAATTTGAAAACACACAAATAATGAAAGCCAGAAAATGTGACTTTTAAAAAAAAATTTTTTAATGTTTATTTACTTTTGAGAGAGACAGAGACAGAGTGTGAGCTGGGGAGGGGCAGAGAGAGAGGGAGACACAGAATCCAAAGAAGGCTCCAGGCTCCAAGCTGCAGGGCTTAGACCCACAAACCTTGAGATCATGACGTAAGCTGAAGTCAGACACTTAACCAACTGAGCCCTTAACCAACTTAACCAACCCAGACACCCCTAGAAGACATGACTTTTGAAAGAGTTGTCGAAGTTGTTTCCTTTATAAATGTAAAAAGCCCAGAAAAACTCCCTTTTAAAAGGTTGCCAAAGTTAATAACGAGCATATGCCGGAGATTCATGAGAAACTTGGAGACGAACCTACGAACATACATTGGGAGTATCAATCATTACAGAAGGAGACTTCAAAATGGCAAATGTAGCAAGGGCAGTAAGCCTAATCATAACGACTAGTTTGGGGAAAAGCTAGCAAATTACTGTATTTGCAGTACTCCACTTCTGCAATATTTTTAGCCTGTTTTTTGAAACTAGGCAATGGCCACCAGAAAAATCGTACGAGCCGGTCATCTGTTTATAACAACCGCGTGAGCAGCTTCCGAGCAGAATGCAACTGTGCGGGCTAGGCTCACGGAGATCTTCCTGTGCAGAAAACTGAGATGTTTGCCACTTGCTGATTCTTACTTCTTCCAATGCATTCTGCTGATACTGCACTCCCCTGTAACGACCACAAGTCCTGCATCCCGAGAACAAGGCAGACGGAAGCGTGACGGCCGCTCCCCGTGCCGGCGTTGGCTTGCCTTCCCCTGCTTAATTAGCTCTGATCACCAGGCAGACACTGAACGCACTGCCTTTTTCTCTTCGTATGCTGACTCAAGTATTCCCAGCACCATGATTCATGTTTCAAAGTGTCTAGAATAAAAAAACACTGATATTCAACTCTGGCAACCACTCCATTCTAGACTTCAAAGAAAAGCGATCGACTGCTTCCTGGCTGACTTCAGTCTCCAGCAGCTAACACTTTTTAAAGACTTGAGGATGATGTGAAGTTACAAAAACCACGTGATGGACAGCACCGTAGCTCTTAAACGTTTACAAGAAGACCAGAAGACGGGGCGGATTCCTTTAATGTTGGCCTACAGACCCTATCTCATCTCCCGCTGCACTAACAAATACCAGAGTGAATGGCTTCAAGGACAAATGTTTATTTCTCGAAATTCCAGAGGCTGGGATGTCCCAGATCAAGGGGCTGGCCAAATCAGTTCCTGACAAGGGTCCTTCCTCCTGGCTTGCAGAGGGATGCCTTCTCACTCCTTCTCAGCAAAGAGGGAGAGCGAGCTAGCCCTCCAGGCTCTTCTCATAAGGGCATCAATCTCATCACAAAATGCTTGCTGATCTTCGAATTTGTCAACGCAGCCTCTGTGTTTCCCCAGCAGTGGAAGGACCACGAGCCCTGCAATAAGCAGGAGAGGCTGAATTCCCATCTAGCTACTTGTTGCTACGTGGGTGGCCATGCCTGCCGTCAGTAAGCAGAGCATCCCCATCTAAAGGTGGTAAGATAATAACACCATTATCCGGACCAAGTACCTTGGAAAGTGACAGTGTGACTACAGCATGAAGCCATGAGCCCTATCACAGCACTTGAGCTGTGTCCCCGAGGACAGAGGACACCAGAAGAAACACTGGGCTTTCAATCCTGTGCTGCCTTAACTCTTCTAAAGGTTTAGAGAACACTGCAGGATACAAATAACGTTTACCAGCTCAGGGACGTCAGTACAGCTCTGGGACACAACGTAAGCGTGGTGCCACAATCACATAACTCGGGGAGGCCTGGGGCCGCACACACCTGAGACCTGCTATCCCACGTGCCTATGGCTCAACGTGCTGTCTTCTCTCTTCCTTCTGAGCTGCTTCACTCAGGGTTCCCGCTGTTTCCTTATTCTTCAGATAACCAAAATAGCAGAGACCATTTGTCAACTCATTGCCAGAGGCAAGGAAGCCATTCCCCACCAGGAAAGCATCCACAGTCACAGCTGGTGATTAGTCTCCCTTTCAGACAATGCATATGTTGACTGCTTTCCCCTCAGGCCTCATTCTTGTACTAAAAGTATTTTAATTGCAATTATAAAATAGTCACCATCCACGACAGAGCTGTCTCCCTTTGGATGAGAAGTCACTGCAGCCCAGAAGCATGGACTTTAGGTTCTCTCCCTCACCCCCATCGAGTTCCATCTCTTCGTCGGCAGAATCTCACGCATGGCTTGAACTGAACAAAATGCCCTCAAGTAGGAATTCCAAATTCTGCATTCTCAAATCCAAAAGTGGTTATAAAAATCATAGCTTGAAAAGCTGCTGAATTGCAGAATATATATTGCTATTTGAGAGTTTATATATCTCCTACTTAAGGAAGTTCAGACCTCTCAGAAAATTCTAAGAGGACAATTTACATTAATGTTTCATCTATCTTGAAACAGAAATGGGAACACAGTGCTCGACAGACTGAGCTATCTACTTGCTCATAGACTTTTATGCCTCTGCACTGCCTCTCACAATGATTACTTCAGGGACTGAGGGAAAAAAGTCACGGCCCAAATGCTATATCTGCCTATTCCCTAGTTCATACCAAGTATTTTTTTTTTAACTGAAGTCTACAACTATAAACATTTAACTTTCCTAAAATCTAAGCATTTAAAAAATGCTAGTTTGCCCATTAAACATGTTGCTAGTGAAGTTAGGAGGTGCTATAATATTGGGCCATCTAGTCTACCATGTTGTATTGTCTGGTGTTATCCAAATACTGTATTAGCTCGTATTATCGTGATGCTCACCTGTTGTCAGTTTCATGCAGAAGTAGATTACTAATAATGGCCAGTATTTATGTAACACTTACTTTGTGCAGCGACCTTAGGCTTTGCTTTTATTAAGTCGTAAGACCTTCACAATAACCCTATAATGGCGTGGATACATAGTAAGTCTCCAGGGCCCAGGGACTCTTCATTACTATTTTTTACTATTTTTTTTAAGTTTACTTATTTATTTTGGGAGAGAGAGAATGTGTGAGCAGGGGAGGGGCAGAGAGAGAATCCCAAGCAGGCTCCGTGCTGTCAGTGCAGATCCCAAACAAGGGCTCAAACCCAAAAACCATGAGATGATGATCTGAGCCGAAATCAAGAGTCGGTCATGTAAGTTGAAGGAGCCACTGAGGTGCCCCATTATTTTAATGTCCTACTCTTAAACTATACCAGCGAAGATCAAGTAAACACACAGATCAAGCAAATAACAAAACAAGTTCCATGTCTTCATATCATTCCAGGGAAACATCTCTGGTACTGCCAAATATTACTGCGATTGGTAAAATAATTAAGTGTATTCATTATTGGGCTATTAGCTTACACCAGATTTCCAAGGTTAATCTCACCCACCACATCCAGACACTGAGTTACCCACGCTTGGGAGAAAATAAGACTGTCGGCTAGAACAAGCCCACAGATAATTTATAACCCAATTTCAACAATGAAATATTAACTTTGTCATCTTCTTTACCAAATCTGCTAAGAAATGACAAGTCAGCTGGAAGTTTCACTCCCTCTCACCCTGGGACAGGTGCTAATGTGCAGACAAGTGAGGGTCTAAGGCCCAGAAAATTCTACAGAGTAGAACAATCAGTCTTAGACACCTAAAGAGCTTTACTAATTTCCACCACGGAAGAGATCACGTCTTACGTGAGTGCTGCCTGACCCAAATCGCAAGATCAAATGTCCCAAATCAATGTGTTCCTCCATAAACAAGCATGTATTCAAACGTTTGTCATGATTCTAACCAGCAAACTCTGCAATTTATCTGCTACTAATAATCCCCTCCCCCCAAAAAATCTTATTCCCATTTCTCCCTTTTGTTCTCCTACGTGAACATTATGCCACGTACCTAGAAGAGGGTGAGGCACACAGTAGGTGCTCAATAAAGAGTTCCTCGATGAAAGGTATGAAATGCATGCATTTAATTAACTTGGTCTCCAGTGCTCGCCACACCGCACACGGCCTGCACGGGATCCGTCCAGAACGTAACTACACCCCCACTGCCCAGCTGCGTCCTGCTCACGGATGGCCCACACCTCGCCAGCATGCTGACGCGCAAGCGCCACCACGGAGCAGCCGTGTGCATTTCCAGCCCTTCCCTCACCATCCTTGGCCTTGACTCTACGGTAAGAACAAGGCCCCTCCCATCTGAGTGGCATCCTCACCCCTCTTCCATCTACCAGATGCCCCACAGGATCTGTTCACCTGAACGGCAGCTCGTACCTTCATCACTGCGCTCAGCTCGCTGTGTTACTACCTATTCGGAGTCCAACTGCCCGCAGAGACGGTGAACCTTTTCAGAGAAGCTGAAAGTAACCATTGTATCCCCAGCCCCTAACAAAATACTCAACACGTGGTCGGTGTCGACAAATGCTTACTGGGTCTTGGATGGACAAAATGAAATAATCCTAACCTATCCAAGAAAGTCAGAGGTGGCCATGCTTTTGAAGAGGACAATATTAAGCCTGCCAACTGGAAAAGGCAATAAATATACGTGGACTGAATACCAAAATGCTCGCCATCATTAGCACTGATTACAGAATCTGGACTCATCACGTCAGGCAGCACCTGCTTGGACAGGGGGGCTCAGAGCAGCCTCAACCACCACCTGACGGACAAGCTGGTACAAGCCCACCTCCCTGCAGAAAAGAAAGCTATCAGAAGCCTCAGGACCTGGTGTGCACTGGGCTGGCACCGCCGAATGTAGTTATTTTAGCGTTAGCTACGATCAGAACCCTGCCCAGAAGGGTTTGGCTTCCGCCTTAATTGAGGTATCACCCCTGGCACAGGCGCCAAGTGGTGCTGGTCACAGAGAGGTCTCAGCGTCAACAGTGGCAAAAACAGGAGCCGGAGGAGTGTTCCTGCCGCGCGCGGGTCATGCCAGGGACGGGGCACCCGCCGGGCCCTGCTCCTGCCCTTCAGGCTTCGCCCCAAACTGCATAATGGGACGATAAGCCTTCACTTCCTAAAAACAAATGGTCTAAGCTTCTGTATCTTAAAAACGAAAGGTAGATGGGAAGTTCATGTTGCTGTTCCATTTTTGCAGATATTTCACATATCCTGTGATAATCTGTTCTCCAGAAGTTTTCCAGAGTAAGTTTTTTTAATGTGTTTATTTTTGAGATTGTGAGAGAAAGTACATGCTAGCAGGGGAGGGGGGGGGCGGCTGGAGAGAATCCCAAGCAGACTCCACGCTGACAGCAGCAAGCCCAATGCAGGGCTCAAACTCATGAACTGTGAGATCATGACCTGAGCTGAAGTCAGACACTTAACCGACTGAGCCACCCAGGCGCCCCTCCATAATAAATAAGTTCTAAAAACATATAATCCAGGGCACCTGGGTGGCTCAGCGGGTTAAGCGTCCAACTTCTGGTGTCAGCTCAGGTCATGATCTCACGATTCGGGAGTTCAAGCCCCACACAGGGCTTGCTGGGTCAGTGCACAGTCTGCTTGGGATTCTCTCCCTCTCTCTCTGCCCCTCTGCTACTCACCCTGTCTCTGTCTCTCTCAAAAATAAATAAATAAACTTTAAACAAATACGCCACAGTTTTTTCTATTTCAGGGCTCTTGTTCCAAGGTCATCAGGACACAGAAAAGTGAAGGGAGTGAGGCTATCAGGCTGACTTGTTGAAGAGAAAACACCACAGTGCTAACAACAGCACAGACGTGAACACGGGCTGCATCCCAGCTGCCACGGAGGTGACCAGACTCCGCTCTTCTCTGTGAACTGTTACGTGGCTGCGCAAATGACATGCACCTTTGAAATTTATCACTTTTGGTTTTCATTTCCAAAACACTCTAGATAGGCGTGTGCTTTCCTTGCACACATGCAGGTTCAACTCTGCTGCAGACGCCTCCTGGGACTTCAAATACCATCCTTCAAGTCCATCTTATAACCACCAGCTGACCCCTCAAGACCCCAAAAGGACAAACTAGAATTTCCCTTCTCTTTCAAAACAAGCCACTACTTCTTTTTTTTTAATTTTATTTCTAGGAGAGAGAGAGAGAGACAGCGTGAGCAGGGGGGGGGGGGTCAGAGAGAGAGGGAGACACAGGCTCCAAAATAGGCTCCAGGCTCTGCGCTGGCAGTCAGCACAGAGCCCAACGCGGGGCTCGAACCCACGAACTGCGAGATCATGACCCAAGCGAAAGTCGGACACCCAACCGACTAAGCCACCCAGGCGCCCCAAAACAAGCCACTACTTCTTAAGAAACAAGGAAAAATAAAAAGGCACGGCCTCTGGATTTTTATAGAGAAATATATAAATCTATAAAGGACTGCTACATATATATCTTTATATTCATTCCCTCCTCACAGGCTCATTACTGCCAACTGTGTTTGTAAAAACGTACCTTTTTCTCTAATTTTCTTCTTTCATCTCCACCCAAAGTACTTCCTTTGGCCCCAGGAAACTCCACCAAAGCAGTTCTTTTGGATTTTTTTTATAATTATGCAGAGAAAAAGAAGGTGAAAGCCAAAGGTTTTTGCATATCACCTGAGCCCAAATCTTTCCCAGCTCCTCCCTCCCTCCCTCCCTCCCCCTACCAGCTTGCCTTTTGCTAACAAAAGGACCAGTCCCTCCAAAGCCCCACTATCTCATGGCACTCGTCTACTTAGGGGCCAACTTTCTATCTCTGCTATATCCCATCACACGGAAATGTCTGCCTGGCTTCCAGGGTCTTCTCCTCGGTCAGGGTCCCCAGGCAGTACGCAGCCGGCCCCACCGTCGGGCTGGGCGATCTCCCGGCCCACACCATTCAGACTGTAGAGCTTCCTCCTCCATGAACAGCCTCCCCACTGGCTGCTCAACATTTCCACCCAATTTGCAAGGGCCCGATGGCTCTGGTCCAGAGAACTCTGGGAACGCCATAGACACACAAGGATCTTTTATACCTGCGTGTTTCAATACTTCTAGAAAAGTACCCTCTGCGTCTGGTGGGGCTGGCCCATAATTTGATAGGGAGAACATCACACAAATTCAAAAAGTGAATTAGGGTGACTGAGTAAAAACTAGGAAGGGCAGGAAAACACAGGACTTTTTGAATCATCAAGACTGAGATTTTTGGCAACGGAGTTGCTAAAATAAATATTTTCCCCACTTGTAAATTCCCCAGACTTTCTGCGACAATACACAAATAAAAAGAAACAAAAATACTCAAGTCCCAAAGGGACATGAAGCAGAGAGAGGAAAGAGAAGTGTACCCTCCAAAAGTCCCTTTTGGAATACAGGTTCCTTGGTACCTTGGGCCATGTACCTCTGTGGTCCAAGGCATAAGCCCACATTTGGCAACAATGAGTGCACAGTCTAGACTGTGGCTTCCAGAAGGAAAGGTGTGTGCCTAAGTTATGTGCAAATTTCCAATGACTTGCACAGTGCTCAGGACAAGGAAAACACTTAACAAATGGTTGCTTAATAAAGAGAGGCTTGTTTTGAACATAAGATCCTAGATTTTTTTTTAAAAAAGCAAACCCTACAAATGATATTTAAGGCTTATTTACAAACTCATTATTCAACATGAAATTTAATTCAAACAACAGAAGAAAAACTTTTTTAAAGCTTTTGGTGGAGGTGACTATCTGGAAATGTGGTAATTTATCTAATTTTAAATGTCTACTTACCTTCCCAAGCTAACAAAATGTTTCCTTTAGGGTAGGGGTTAGCAGGCTACTTTAGAGAGCCAACTCTGACCCATCACCTGTTTTCACAAATAAAGTTTTATTGCAAAACAGCCACACCCATCTATTGTCTATGTCTGCTTTCATACTACAAAGGCAGAATTGAGTATTTACGACAGAGAACTGACCTGCAAGCCTAAATTAATTGCTCTTTGACCCTTTTACAGAAAGTGTGTGGACCCCTGCTTTTTAAAAAATGTTTTATTTATCTTTGAAGAGAGAAAGAGAGACAGCATGTGAGAAGGGGAGGGGCAAACAGAGAGGGAGACACAGAATCTGAAGCACACTCCAGGCTCTGAGCTGTCAGCACAGAGCCTGATGCAGGCCTCGAACTCATGAACTGTGAGATCATGAACTGAACCAAAGTCGGATGATTATCCGACTGAACCACCCAGGCCCCCCTGCTGACCCCTGCTTAAGAGCATCAGGTAATAACTGAATAGCCAATAAAATGTGTTTTTATAAAATAACTCGGATGACTTACTCACCTAAGGTACTTACAAATGAACTGAATGTGCTTTTTTACTTTGGGCCATTATGGTTGTATTTACATCCTCAAAACCGAAATCTACCAAAGACATGCCTCAAAAACTACCAGAAGTCAGATCATAAGAACAACGGTTTCTTGCCACCTCGTGTATGTCATGAAATCCCTAAAGCACGTCAGGGCCCTTAAAGAGCAGAATGAATTCCATACAGTTAAGAAAAGAAAAATTGCAAAAAGAAGTTGAAAAGACAGGAAAGCCATACAGACTGAACCAGGGAACAAGGCCACATGGCATCTTGATCTCGCCACATACTGAGCACACGTGGTATTCAACAAAACGAGGTGTGAGTGATATGAATGAAAAAGAACAGACATTCGCAGAGAGAGTGAGCGAACCTTCTGGTTCACTCACCCAGCCCAAAGGGCTATCTAGAGAAGTGCCCTGTAAGAAACCCAGCAAGGCCAGCCCTGCTTGAAAGAGATTGGATGAAGAAAATACGAAGGAACAGAGGCATTTCACCCTGATGTGTACCCATTGCACCAGAATGTTCACTCCACCCAGCTTTCAGTAACTAGGAAGCAGCAAAGCCCTGAAGCCACCTGCACCCTCACAGCCTTCTCGTTCTCAGTGCAAATACTACCCCCCCCCACCAAGCCAGCTGGGACCCCTCCTCTGGAAGAAGCTAGTATGCACCTACCAGCTCCATCCTCAGCCTTCTTCCATCCATCCAAGTCCCACCCGTCTTTCACAGTCCCACTCAAAATCCCAACCGTTCCGACTGCACCCTCAGAGGGGTCCATCCACAAAGACGACAAGAGTTGGCATGGGGGCCGCCATGTTACATGACTCCTCCATAAAGTGTACCCGTCCACATCACAGCAGGGCTATATCCTCTCCTTCCTCAATCTGTACATGCGTCCCACAGCCCCCGCTGGATGTGCTTCTAAGCCTCTAGAAGGCAGAACACACACTATGTATTTTTTCCAACCTGGAAGTCTATGATGACACTAACAACACATGGCATTTAGCGGGTCAGGCCCTGTCCTCAGTGCTCTGTATGCATGATCTTATTTAATTATCAAAATGAGTCTCTGGGGGGGTCGGCATGGTCAGTACTCTCCAGTGCTCCAGGTGATGAAGCTGAGACCAAACAGTCACATTGGCTGGAGGCAATACGGCCAGCAGGTGGCCGCACCAGGATTCTGACCGGAGTCTGCCTAGTTCCCAGGCTGATGCCCTTAAGCTACATCCTAACTCTCACCCAGAAACTACTCACTGAGCCTTCTTTGGTGAGTGGCAACAGACACAAAACTCTGGCTCAAGTGTTGGCCGGCCTCCATTCTTCCACTTCCTCCCTCTGAGCAGCGCATGGGGCAGCTGGGCCAGGAGGCTGGCAGATCTGGGGTCTGTTCACCCCACAAACACAGAGACTAGACAAGTCCATCAATGGGGCAGAGCACAAAACACTCCTGCTTTTCACTCCGCCAAGCAAGCGTATCTATGGTTCCCAATTACTTTCCGTGTCTCTTGTTCATACCCAGGCCATCTGTGTCCCCTTTGTGACAACTAAACTCATCATCAGGCGACATACAAATCCTCAACAGTAAACACATGGTGATGGAAAGGTAGGGCAGTTCCACTCTAATAGATGTGTGAAAGAACTACTTTTCCAGAACATCGGAGCTCCGGTCGATGGGAACACACCTCTTTCCCTTCCCACTTCCACCCTCTTTGAGACAAAGGATTAGGTCAAACAGAGGTGCCCAGGTTCCCATGCGGAAATGAGAACTGCACACTTAGAAAAGCATGAAGAAGGTCCCCTGTTGAGCTGACTTCAAATGTTTAATTACATACATGATGTAATTACATGTATACACACTTTACCACTGTTTTCTAATGAGGCTGGCAGGGAGATAGAAACTTGGCATTTTATGCTTAGTGTAACATGCTTGTTTTTATGCTTGCTGTAACAGCTTGCTGGGGGAGCACTGCAGAGAGAGTCTGAAAGGCTTTAAAAAAAGAGGTGACAAGGAAGAACTGCTCCCCGTGGATGTGACGCACGTGGAAAAAGGCCAGGACCAGAAACTTCATCAGGAAGAAGGGGTTTCCAAGGTATGCAGCACCCTCCGGAAGCAGGAGCGCTTGACGCCAACCTTCCGATGTTCGGATAAGATTCTGAGCTTGAAAAATGGGGAAGGGAATGGGACAGGGGAGCCACAATTGGGTAATCTGAAAGCGGCTTTCAGTTTCCTTGCAAAAGTTTCCCGGGACAAGGGGAAGGATCCACGCCTACCAAACAAAGCAAGCACTTGGGAGTCCCAGGCAAGAAACGTTCTCCCCATAGAAGAAGCTACTATGAATGTAAGGCCCAGCCCCAGGAGGGTAGGACGTCAGCAATTTATTTGGGAATCTGCCGCCTCCAAGTACAGCGGTGAGAAACAGTGAGAAGTGGCAGATGGGAAGGGGTGAGGGTGGGGACAGAAGCGACATCCAGGCAGCTGTGGTGTCATAAAAACGTAGCAGCCAACGGTGTAGAAACAGGAGTCTCAAGCATCTGATTATCCGAGAAGCAGCTGTAGTGATTTGTGAAATAACTTTTACAAAAGATCAAAATACAGCATTATATTCAACTGGTAGGCAGGCTGCAAGGTTGAGGGGCTGGGGACGCTCAGCCTTGTCCTGCCTGCGTCAGTGCGTGGGGCCAGACTAGCGGCAGAAGCGGATTATAATGAGTCCCTATCTAGGACTTCCAAGAAACACTCCCTACAACAGGGTCCAAGACAGAGCCACCCAATATTTAAATCCAGCCTTTAACGAAGGCCTGCAGAGACCCAGACTTAGTAATTTCAGTCTAAGAAGAGACTCCTAAGAATTCCTATAAACTTGTTTACTTGAACTCCTCCATCACAGGCAAAACAGAAAGGCACACAATCTAATCACGTGGGCTTTTCAATTCAGCCCAAATATCTGGCAGATAAGGACCAGGTGAAATTTTCCTTGCTGAATTGACATAAAGGAAACCCTCCTACCAGAATCACTTCATTATAATTCCTTACCGTAAACCAATAATCATACCATTCCACACAACGTATCGGTCTCCATGACATATTTTAACCAATTCAAAATTGTGGTAGAAAACCACGAGTCTGGGACAAGGGACGGTGATTAACATAAGTAAGGTCGCATGCAACAATCTCATGAATGCCACGTCTAGAGCTCTGAGCCATTTCTGAGCATCAGGCAGAAGACTCAAGGGTAAAGATGGCAGGATATAAACATTTCAGTAGGAAGATCCACAAACTAACAAGCAGATGGTCATCGTGCCCTTGGTTACGCCGTATCATACCGCATCCGGTGTTCTGTGCAATTCTCAAGAAGTCATGTCCGCTCTGTCTCCCTAAATTGTCTGCCCACCTTTGGTTTCATTGAAAACACTGATCTGTATGCAGCTGGTGCTTATTAGGAGGTGTTAGCTGTCTGTTCACTGAGTTCTAAGAGTGGTGCACTGAGTTAACGTAACCCACACGGCTTTAGAATTCTGTCTCAGCCTCTTCTCTGCGGCCACCTGCTTTTTCTGGGGCAGGGTAATGGAAATTAGTTGAAGGCGTGGAAAAAGTGTGATTTCAGTCACTCCACTGAGCCGGATCCCCTCAGGAAAAGGACAGCTACACGTACTATTCCCAGAAAATAAGTAAGTGCTGCATGACCTCTATTAGTTATTTAAATGTAGCAGTACCTTCACAAACACAGAGAAGGTGTCCCGGTCACTCCAGGGAGCATCAGGGCTCCGTGCTCGGCATGCCAGTGACCCGACCACATCTCAACTGCCTTCACACTTGTACTCAGAATTCCCTTTATGGCTCAGCTGATACAGGAAAGCCTGAATGCAGTATGGAGAGGGGGTCTGGGGGTGTCTGTGGACAACGAAGGGAAGTATGAGCTCTCTGGAAGCCATGTGTTTACTCTTGGGGGCTCGTCTCAAAGTATGCACTCCTTGCTTGGTGCACGAACGTTCTCCCTGAACTCTTTCCTTTCCATGCTTTATCTTCCTGGCTTTCGTAACTCACCTAGGACTGTGGAACGAGGTGCCCACACAGCCACCTTACCAGTAGCCACGAGTCCAGCAGGCACTGAGGGGAAGGGGGACTGGTCCTGCCCTGGAAGTCACAGCTGTAGCCCCCTCCGCACCACCCCCGAGCCACCACGTCAGTCCCCAGGACACCAGACCCTCACCTGGCCCGGGTACTCCCGTCCCAACTCTGTAATGCTATACACGCAACAGTGCATTTTTTCAACCAAAGCATACATTACTCAAAGTATCTCTTGAGAGAGACTTCTCTCTTTTGCCACTCCCAGCCCTAACAGAAATAGCTCAGTAAAGAAAAATTGAAACCAAACGTTGGTGTCCACATCACAGAACCTCCTTCCACCAAAAAAGCCATGGTCTACAGCACTAGACCGCACCTCTCAAATCAAAGCACGGGCACCGGCTTCCCGAATAGAGGGAAACCAGTTTTCACAGGAGCAGCCAACATGCGAAAATAGTGTTCTTGCAAAAGTGAAGAGTGTAGCGCGGCCCGTGCACGCTAGAATGCTAATGTGAGTAATTACACAGGTGGTTATGCAGACGCAGAAATCGTGCCTCAATTTGGCAGAAGGATAAACATTTCTAGGATAGTTTGCGAGGTTCAATTACCTCGATGCGCTGGTTCATTTCCTTTATATCTAAAAGAACTCCCCCAAAGTCATTCACTATCCAACGGAAAAGTCACTTCTAGAAACATGTCTACACAGGCAAGAATAAAGTACATTTATACTACAGTGCCCTGACACACTGACCTGTCCAGCTGTGACTATGCTGCTGTGTCCTACAACCTCATTCAAACAAATCCTTCCTCTTGCAAACACTCATTTATTTGAATAATATCCATTATCTAATATGTGCCAAGCCCTACTCTAAGATGCTGAGGCTATAGCAGTTAACTACACAGGCAGCAATCCCTGCCCTCAGGAGGCTTTACATTCTACCAGGGGAAAACAATACAGCCTCACACAAGTAAGAACAGGGTAAGGCAGATGCCAATCAGAGTGTGATGGAGGAAAATAAAGCAAGTAAAGAGAATGGGTTGGGAGTTACAATTTTTTTTTAATGTTTTATTTATTTCTAGGAGAGAGAGAGAGAGAGACAGCGTGAGCAGGGGAGGGTCAGAGAGGGAGTCACAGACTGAAACAGGTTCCAGGCTCTGAGCTGGCAGTCAGCACAGAGCCTGACGCGGGGCTCGAACCCACGAACCGCGAGATCATGACCTAAGCGTAAGTCGGACGCTTAACCGACTAAGCCACCCAGGCGCCCCGGGAGTTACAATTTTAAAAACATCAGGAAAAACCTCAGCGAAAAGGTAACATCATGCGGACACCTAAAGAAGGTGAGGGCCAGGCCAGGTGGGAACCCTGGAATGGGGAACAGCTACCTAGTTCAAAGATCCTGAAAAAGAGGCATGTCTGGGGTGGGGGTGACCAACAAAAATCAACATTCTGCTCACCGCTCCATAAACTGCTTAAAAACTGTATCCCACGCAGAGATATCAAAAGACTTCATTCTGGTATTCTAGCTTTCTCTTAAATGTGTAATTCCTGACATGCCTATGACTCAGCCGTGCGTGCATTTTGCCTTCCCACCATCCCCACGTGCACTGACGGCTTCTTGTTTGCAGTGAGTCACATCCCAAGGGCTCCGGGAATATGTTTAGTGTCCAGGTCAAAGATGCCTAGGTCTGGATGTGCACAAAGCTCTACCTTTCTCCACCCCCCATAACCACCCTCACCATCGGCGCTCAGGTCGCCTCCAAAAGCACTCGAACGAGAGCTGAAAGGGAAAAACACCCAATCTCTGCAACTTTTTGAAAATAGTAGTGTGATCTGACCTTCTCTCTTGCAAGTTGTATTTTTTTAAAAAAGGAAAAAAGCATACAAACCCTTATGTTTGAACAGGGGAAAAGAAAAAGGAGAACTGTGTGTGTAAAAAGCACAGAGTGCGAGTCCCCGGAACCCAGAGGAAGGTCAAGGCCAGAGTGAAAGGCGCCAAGGACCTCTCTGGTTCACTAGCTGTGCAGCCCGGATGGGCCACTTTTCCTTCCAGAAGCTTCAGTTTCTCATTTACGAAAGAGGGTGCAAAATTGTTGCAAAGACTAGAAACAGCAGATTGAAAGTGACCAGACTGTAAAAAGCTCAATCCGAAAAGGTTATTCCTGGGTGACTCCATTATAGAACATGCTTAAAATGACAAAACTAGACAGATGGAGAACAGATTAGTGCTCGTCAGGAGTTGAGGGCAAGGGACACGGAGAGCGCTGGCTATGATTATGACAGACGACTAGGAAGGATCCTTGTTCTGCTCCTTGGCTGTGGGGGCAGTCTCGTGTGATAAAATCGCACGGCGGGCGTGCACACACACACACACACACACACACACACACACAGGCAGGAGTGCACGTAAAGCCTACGGCATCTACATACAGTGGATGATGGCACCAACGTTAACTTCTCAATTGCGATAGTGCGATGTTCTTATGCAGCACCGGTTATCAATGGAGGAAACACAGTCAAGGTGTCTAGAAGTATCTCAAGTGGTTTTCTTAAAAGCTCATCGCTTTTTTAAAAAGTATCTAGCTCTGTAAGTGGCCTATTGGGCAAGGAATGCTGTCACCTATAAAGCAGAATTGTCAATCCCTGCTTCTCGAGTTAGACTAGAGAGGAGACACCGAGCATTGTGCCTGAGTGAACACCCGGGCGGGTGTGTGTGTGTGTGTGTGTGTGTGTGTGTGTGTGTGTGCAACGCTGGTTATCACCACCATCATCTTTGGACCCCAGCCCCTCAAAACCTCACCAATATCCACATAAAATACAAATACTCTTTATAAAACCAATGAAGGAACTTACAGGAATCCATTTTCCACAATAGGCAAAGAACATTTACTCTGTGTCTAAATAATAAACACATATGCACTATATGTGTAAAGGTCCTATGGAAAGAGACAGAAAAATACTTTTGTGACCTCTAGCAGCATTTTCCAAAGTGCGACCCAAGAAACACTAGTCCCCTGAGATGCTCCCCTCAGAAAAGTCAGTCAATCATCCATGGCCAAATAAAATTGCTAAATGCAGCATACACTGTCTCCCTCTGGAAGTTTCAGTTAAAAAGAAAATTCCTATCCAACTTCATTTCATCTGTGTTTCCCCAAATTTACTTGTTCACAAAGTCATTTTTATTATACCTACTGGCATCCGGAGAGATCCTCCCAAGGTCTAGAACTTTAAGTGTTATTCTACATGGGTCAGTCCTGCGTTTCTTCAGCCGTTACGTACTCTAGGAGAGAAAGAGGTGGTCTGCCCCAGCCCATGCAGTGTGGCCTTACCGCGCACAGCTGGAAATCTGCGGAACTTGATTCAATGCGAGGACAGTTCCAGGATGACCAGTTTGGGGACAGGAGGAGTGACCCTTCCTGGTTTCTATGAAGCACCTCATTTAGTAGAGAAAACAAAAGTGCTCCTTTTCTGGAAGTTTCTGAAAGTTGCCCCAATTTTCAGGTGCCAAGGTTTTCCATTCTGCCAGTGTCTCTTCCTGAGCAGCAGCCACTCACAACCGAAACAACAGCTTACACTGTGATGTGATCAGAAGAAATAAGCTTATGGGAATATGCTCATGACCGAAAAGATCATGACTCAAAACTACGTACCTTGAAATTCCTTTAGCAAGAACACAAAGTGTTTCATACCAAAAATAAGGAAAGAGCTCTAATTACACTTTTTCCTGGGAGACGTAATGACTTAAAAGTTATATCGGGGGGCAAGGGGGGAACCTGGGTGGCTCCGTCAGTCGAGCTTCTGCGTCTGGGTTTCAGCTCAGGTCATGATCCCAGGGTCGTGGGATCAAGCTCCACATTTGCTCCTCGCTGAATGTGGGAGCCTGCACAGGATTCTCTCTCTTTCCCCTGCTCTCGCTCTCTCTCTCCCAAAGGGGAAAAAAAAAAGTCATATCATAAAGATGACTTAAGCTTAAATTTATATAAATGAATTTCAAATGTTGGAGTTTGCTGAGCTGAGGCTTGGATGGAGGAAGGGAGAAAGGCGAAACCCTGCATCCCAGGAAGGAGCAGAGAAGCCTGGGGAGGCAGAACGATTCACAATCAAGCTTCCCTCAATCTTGAGCCAAAGACCCTGATGTACACGAACACAGTTCCATTTACAGGAGTAACCCACACTCCAACTTCCAGAACCATGAATTAGAAAATTAAAAGAAATTAATCAGAACAATTTTAAGAGAATGAAACTAATCGGAATAATCCACAAGGGTAAAAACACATTAGGGATTTTTTTTAAAGCACGCAATGTATTTGGAGAACAGGCACTACAAAAGTAGCTCAGTGACATCCATCTCCGCTGTAAAGATGGAAAAAAGAAGTGTTTATCATGAAGCCCTGACATACTGAAAACAAGGTCTCAATCGCTAAAGGACAAAAAAGCAAAAACACTGAGTATTCCGCTCGGGAGGCCCAATCACGTATTTTGGGAACCTTTCCAACCTGTCTGAAAGCGAAAGGGCTTCAGATAAAACCTCTCTAACCCAAGCGCTCCAGTCCTTCAAGGTCACTATAGAAAACTGAGCGACGGTTCAGATTCTCCATTACCATCAATCGTGCTACTATCACATGAGTATGTCCGGCAGGCTGATCGCTCCTGGGTAAGGCTGGGTCTAGTCCTCGCACTCCCGATGCACTCCACGGACAGTCGGACATCAGTCGGCCCCTCGGCTCTGTTTCCTCGGTGTCGCAGAACTGCATAAGGGCAGCACCTTGTGCCCTGGCTGCCCCAGCCTTCTCTTGTTGGCCCAGAAAATAAGACGGAGGAAAAAAATACGTATTTTCTGCTCACTGAGCTTCAAATTCGACACAATAACAACCACAAAAACGTGCCCACGGTTTAGCAGAGATCCCAGCAAGCTTCCAGAACCCGGAGCCCCCACTGGCTGAATAAGTGGGAGAAAAGAAAGTCAACAGAAAAATTCCAAGTGTGAGCCAAATAACGAAACCCCCTCCCGGTCTATGAAAGTTTTCTTACAGGAAACTCAGTATCTTTTACATTCTCACTCCCTGCTGCAGATGTTTTGTTCCCTATTTCAAAGGGAGACAGCCAGTCTGTCTCTCTCCTACCTCCTCTCCCTCCCCGGCTCTTCACACAGCAAACAGGGACTTCCCTAAATTCCTTTTAACACTGATGGAAAAAGGCAAAGCTTCGGTACTCCAATTCCTAATCCAACATCCTAT
Organism: Hyaena hyaena; assembly: GCF_003009895.1. NCBI lineage: Eukaryota > Metazoa > Chordata > Mammalia > Carnivora > Hyaenidae > Hyaena > Hyaena hyaena. Next base: position 218,935 of record NW_024081244.1, on the reverse strand, counting down.
TAATAGAATTTTAAATACTGTGCCATTTTTTTTAAATAACCAAAGTGGAAGACAGTGAACAATGATTCCTTTACGGCCCTCCTGCCCCTCACCCCTCAGGGAGGCTGATGCTGTCTTATCTGGAGGTGCCCATTTCGACACTGATGCACCTGCAACATGATAGACTCCTCTGAAGCCCCCCAACTGCAGGAAAAAAAATTCTTTTTCAGTTCTTCGACATGCCTCAATTTATTGAGGTCAATAATGCCATGCTCAAAAACAAGTTAAACTCTTTCACTTAAAAAAAAAAAAAAAGTGTTCTTTGTTTTTGTAAAAAACGAAAGCATTCGGCCCAGCTTGGCCAAACCGTTAATTTACACGGTGGGAAAACGCCGCAGCAATTGGCCCAAACAACCCCCAAGGGAAAAGCCAGAATTTCACGGCTTCAGAAATGAGAAGGAAAAAACGCCTCCAGGTTGACTTCCTGGTTTGCCCCCCCCCCCCCCCCCCCCCCCCCCCCCCCCCCCCCGGGGCCCAGTAGAGCACGCACGGGAACTGATCCCGGGTCCCAGGCCTGGGTCTCCACAGCAGGAGGAGGCGAGGGAAGGCAATCCTAGCATCAGAGAAACAAAGAATTAGTATGCAACCGGGGCTCAAAGCCTGCGGGATCATCAGAGTGCCTCCTCTCAAATTCCAGACACAAACCCACACGCCTGAAGGTCTGGACTGAGCCCAGAAGCCCAGTGGCCGCCTCTGGGTCTTGCTCTGCTGAGTACCAGCACGTTGACCTCTGAGTGCCGGCCCGGCCTCAGGATGATGCCTCCACCTGCCCACCAAGTCCAGGGGCATAAATGCTGGGAGGCCCACACCACCAGGCACAGGGAGCCTCGGTGCGCTGAGCGAAGCCAGCAGGCACAGAGCTGTGTGTCTGAGAAAGCAGCTGGGAAGCCCCGGCTCTCTGCACATTAAAGGCTTTGGCCACCAGCACTGAGTGGCGTCAGCACAAATCACAGAGCCCTGGTCCTTCAGGCCGCCCTTGCTGGCCAACCCGGGGCAGGGCGGGTGAGGGCGGGGGGTCCCAGCCACCACGGCGTCCACAGGCTTCTGCCCGGGAGGAACGAGCTGGCAGGGAGCCCTCTCTCTGTGACACCCAGTAAGTCTGGGACCAAGGTGCCCAGCACGCATCCCGGCAGAAAGGGACAAACCAGGATTCCAATCGTACATGCACACACGGCACAGAACAGATCATACGTAGCATGGTTACACATCCACATTCAGTTTCCAAGCTGGGTGCCACAACACCGTTCCTGGGAACGGCCACAGGCTAAAACTGTCCTCGTAAGAAAGTCCACAGCACAGAGCCTGTCCATATGAACTGCATGTGACTGGCACGGGATGGCAGTTCCTATCTGTGGGCCTCTCATTGTACTGGCGCTTCCATACTGTATTCCGTTGTTTTGCAGCGCGTTCCCTGGCATTAACTCTCAGAAATGCAAGGCGCACACTGCCCCCAGTTTGCCAGGGGACCAGCCTCGAACAAGCTATGGATTCCCACACAATCGGCAAGTGACTACTTACACTTACCTTAGAGATTAATCACATCCTAACCTTATACGGTCTATGACATGCTTCGTAAATATTTGAATGTTGCAGTATCGTAAGTAATACGCCATCTGAGTCATTAATTTCCTGTTACTCTTACTTATCTATAGCATGTGCTTTAACCCCTAGAAAATAGAAAATCTGTGTGTTTTCTACACATTCACGATAAAGTGACACCTCTTCTACATTCCTGTTCTTACTTTGCTTCTGCGGTCTCTCCAACATGAAGTGTCAGACGACTGCGATGCTTGACCCAAAAATCAATTCCATCCTTTACTCCACGGAAGAAACATGACAGTCATTATAATACCGTTTGCTGATGTTTTTTAAGGCCACATACAAAACACAAATTGTGCTCACAACTTAATTCGGAAATAGTTAACTCACCTATTGGATTAGGTAAATTTTCTTTAATTGACATTAGTGTTTATTAACAAAAGGGTTTTTTTCAATGCATGTAAGACACGTCTCTGATACTCCTTTAAATGGGCAAAATCAGGGACTAGGACAAATCAGTCCAAGTTTGGGGGCTGAAGAGCTTACCATCAATTCAGGGTAATTGCAAAAACCCGTCCTGCACTGGTATACATCTCCTAAAGTGTACGATTTCTTTTTTGTTTCTTTGTTTTGTTTTGTTTTTTTATTTCTGAGAGAGAGAGAGAGAGAGAGTGCGCGCATGAGCAGGGAAGGTCAGAGAGAGAGGGAGACACAGAATCTGAAGCAGGCTCCGGGCTCTGAGCTGTCAGCACAGAGCCCGACACGGGGCTAGAACCCACGAGCCGTGAGATCATGACCTGAGCCAAAGTGGGACGCTTAACCGACTGAGCCACCCAGGCACCCCTAAAGTGTATGATTTCAAACTCTGGGATGATCACACCTAGAAATCTGAAGCATCCACAACCTTCCACCAAAAACAACGTGTCTGTTATACTACATTAGCCCATCTGCAGCAAGCCAATTCAAATATTTGAGACTTTACTTCTATTACCACCTACTTATTAGAAAGTCAATCTGAACTCAAGAAGTACTTGGAGCTTCTTAATTCATTAACCACATAATTACAGGTGGTTTACCCGGAGCTGGGAAGCCTAACCCTGCTCAGGATGAAAAGGAAACAAAAGCTTCTCAGGGCTTCTGAAACATTAAACAATTAGAATAATAACACCGTGAATATGTATGTTCTTTTAGAATGTTGTGACCTTTGCGGTACCTATTTGTGAACTTGAAATCTCAAAAGCGCTTTCTCCACCATAAAGAAGAAACAGCCCCTGACAATACCGCCTCAATGAGAAAATCTCAGTTGCCCCATTCAATCTCGTTTCCCCTAGAGGTTAGTCCTCCCGGGGGAACGTCGTCCAGTCACGGACTTTCCTCCACTCTGAAAAGGCTGCTCGAGCCTCTGCGGTATCAAACACAGCCTCCCACCCTGGTCCCATAGAGAACCCCACTGAAACAAGGCGCAAACCCACCTGCACAGGTAAGAAAGAGCTGGCCGTACAGAAAAGGCTGCCGTCAAAGGGTCCCTGAAGCGAATTCCGACGTTCCCACCATCGTTACGAACGCCTGCACGAACAGCATCCTTCTAAAGGAAGGTCAGCTGGGCACACCGCAGGCTGCCAAGGTGCCTGCCTGGTAAACACGACTTAATGGCTAATTCATGAATTCGAGAAACCACAAGAGCCTAGGAGCAGAAAGCCCAATTAACGCACCATTAAACAGCACCCGACACCTGTGACTCAGCCCCGGCAAGACAATGAGGTGGCTGTCAGGGATGCTGAGGGTCAAGGGAGCCACCAGATGGGACACGTGGGAGGGACAAGTGCCAGGAAAAGCAACGTGTGCGTCTTTCCATGCGGGACCTCGTATCAAGAGGGGCATCTTTTCAGCTGAGTTATTTGGTGCGGTTTATACCCTATCAGCTGGCCCCACCAGCACACCCTCTCTTCAAACCAAATCTCTGGTTCTTCAAACCCCAGGTCTACTCAGACTCCCAGTTAGCGAGTTTGTCAAGACTAGGTCGGCTTGGGGGCGCCTGGGTGGCTCAGTCGGTTAAGCGTCTGACTTTCGCTTAGGTCGTGATCTCGCGGTTCGTGGGTTCTAGCCCCGGGTGCCAGCTCAGAGCCCGGAGCCTGTTTCAGTCTGTGACTCCCTCTCTCTCTGACCCTCCCCTGCTCACGCTGTCTCTCTCTCTCTCTCTCCTAGAAATAAATAAAACATTAAAAAAAATTTTAAAAAAAAAAAGACTAGGTCGGCTTGAACACACTCACTGAATGGCTGGCCCAGCCGCCTTACAGGGGCAAACTCTGACCAAAAGAGCCTCTTTTCTGTCAGAGAAGCCTCAGAAGAGCATTGTGTAGGAGGGCACAAGCATCAGGGCAGACAGTAAACGGACAGTGTCTCACCCCACACCAACAGGAAAGATAGTCGGCAAACAAAAACGTCTAGAAGGAGTTCTAGAGACCTATTACACAATGATGTGAATATACATACCACTGAACTGAACCCTTAAAAATGGTTACTATGGTAAATTATATATGTTTTTACCATCATTTTTTAAAAATAATAATAACAGAGGCGCCTGGGTGGCTCAGTCGGTTAAGCGTCCGACTTCAGCTCAGGTCATGATCTTACAGTTTGTGGGTTTAAGCCCTGTGTCGGGCTCGGTGCTGACAGCTCAGAGCCTGGAGCTGCTTCTGATTCTGTGTCTCCCTCTCTCTCTGCCCCTCCCCCACTCATGCTCGGTCTCTCTCTGTCTCTCAAAAATAAATAAATGTTAAAAAAAAAAAAACTTAGATAATAATAAAACGGCTATTCAGCCGATGCAGCATCCCACACCGCACAGAAAGCCAAGGAGGAAAAGACAAGTCAAGATGGCTGCAGGGATGTACTCGGGAAGGTTTTGAGGTGCTTCCTTACCCGCTGACTGGACAGAAAACTAAGGTCATGAAGAAGAAGGCAGTACTCCTGGCACTGTGTCCATAAGACGAGCAACAGGAGAGGAGCACTCAAGCCACTGACAGCAACTTCCCTGGCTCGTCTATGTGGTCACACCACCAGAAGCAGCTAGGACATCTGCATGGATTCTGATGTCTACGTAGGACCCCAAAGGGCTCAGGACCCTAGAGGTGCCATCCTCGGGCTGACAGCTTTGCCACTGGGACTCCGGCTCTGAAGAGGGCATTAGGTTCTAGATCAACACCCCTCCATAGTATTCGTAACAGTGTGTTCAGCCGACTTGGCAACTTGATCAAGATGGCTTCCCGTGGACCTCTGTGAACGCGTGGGAGAGTCAGCTGAGGCAAACTCCGGCTGAGCGTAAAATTAAGTCCATGAGTAGAAACTTCAGGGGTCAGATTCCAGAGTAAGGAAGAATTTTAACACCTGCAACAATATTAGACTCGTCTCCCTACAGTGAATTATGTCCCCAGAAGTGTTGGAGTAGAAGTTCCTGATTAGGTGAGGTGTTGAGTTTAAGTCTTTCCTAAATCAAGTTTCTGTGGTATGTGAGTTAGGAATGTGTTTGGCTACAAATAAGAGAAAACCCAATCCTTTTTATCTTTTTATTCCACCGTCCTTACTGTGTTGATTTTTATCTTCCCGTGGGTCACTTCCGGTCACAAGATGGACGCCCTACCTCCCGGCTCAAGCCCAGGTAGAAGGCAAAAAATATCTGAAAACAGAAAGGGACAGCTCCTGAATCAGAAAGACACAACTTTCACAGAAAGCCTCAGTGTACTTTCCCTTTTATTTAATTGGTCAGAACGTATCGCATGGGTTCTCTGGACCAGGGTTTCTCAGCCTCAGTCCCAGTGACAGTGTGGGCTGTCATTCTTAGCTGTGAAGGACTGTCCTGGGTATTACAGGACATTTACCAGCAGCCCTGGCCTCGACTCACAGACGCCAGCAGCACCCCTCCCCCCATAGGGACGATCCAAACTGTCTCTAGACATTGCCAAGTGTATCCCGGAGAACAGAATCCCCCTTAGACCAACCTCCACTCCACAGGGAAGACAAGGAGGGTGGTGAGTGGGGTAGTCAGCCAACCACGTGTTTCTGCCCCTAATGCTCTATCCTTACTTCTTCAATGTGTTCGAATGAGCTGCCCTGCTACCACAGCAAGTATTTTGGAAAATTTGAGAGAAATATACAAAATGCTCCCACGTTAGAAGTACTGACAGGGGCGCCTGGGTGGCTCAGTCAGTTAAGCGTCCAACTCTTGATTTTGGCTCAGGTCATGACCTCACGGTTCATGGGACCAAGCCCCAAGTTGCTGGTGCGGGGCCCGCTTAGGATTCTCTCTCTCTCTCTCTCTCTCTCCCCCCCTTCTCCCTCTACCCCTCACCCATTCGCATACGCTTCCCCCTCTCAAAACAGATAAATAAACTTAAGAAAAAAAAGAAGTACAGACCAAGTTTGAGAAATCAAGATTAATGCTCAAGACACAATCAGGAAAAAACACATTGTAAAGGGCTAAACAGCAGAGACAAGGAAGACAGCTTTCAGTTGGCTCAGATCAGGAGAGAGAAAAGCCCACAAGAGAGTGGCCTCAAGTCCTTAATGAAAATGTCACTTCAGAGGTAGTACCTGCACTTGAAGACGAGAAATGCTTTGACAAGTGGCAGGTGGGAAGGAAAACAAGAGCAGGGCTCACAAAGGGGGCACGTCAAAGGTTCAGGAGCCACTCTTCGACAGACCGAGGTTCTTACGGACTCCTGCCCGAGAACAGGAGAGCCATTTTGCTTCTCTGTGCCTCAGTTTTACCATCTGTATAATGCGAGCAATAACAACATCTGTCTTCTACGGTTGAGAGGATCGAAGAGAGCAAATTACCTACAAGAGTATCTAGCACATACTAAGCATTCAACTGTTAATTTTTATTATTATTGTGATTATTATAGAGTTATGATATGATATATTCCTTAGCATAAGACACACAACTCAGGAAGAGAGGCCACCTGTCAGAAATCAGAGGGTTCCGCTTACGATGGCTGTGGAATCCTGAGCAGACCAACCAGGGCGTGTACTTGGGGCACAAAGTCAGGCTCCTGATGGCCACGAGAGATCGGCTGAGATCCAGACGGGGCAGTGGACAAAAGCCACTGCGAAAGCGCTATCCACGCCCCTCACGACATGATGGCAGGAGGGCTGGCTGGGATCCGTGGGGGTTTCTGGCGAACTGCATGGCCAGTGGCCATGGTCAGGTTAGTACTAAGATTTTCCATGTCATAAAGGAGTTTTAGCTTGCAAAGCATTTCTTTCTGAGTAATTTGCATGGAACGAGAATGTCCACAGCCGCTAGAGACCTACGGGTGCACAAGGGTTCTACGAACCACTTGCAAAGCCACCGACGAGCCAAGTCAAACTGCGGAGAGAAGTGGGAGACCCAAAACGTGCCTTCTACTAGCACGGGAGACGTGGATGTCAGCTAGAGAATAATTACTGAAGTATCTTTGCTAGGTTTAGGGGGGAAATGGATCAGCCGTAAGAAACACACACACACACACACACACACACACACACACATCCATTTTCCAATCTACGCATTCCTATCTGCAGGACAGCCCCCAATGAGTCTTGGGAGCCCCAAACTCCTGGCTTCTGGGTTGTGATGTCTTTATGCCCAAAGGCAAAGGAAGAAAAACACACTCTACTACCAACTCTTCCCGGAAGCCAGTCTTCGCTCAGGGTTTCACTAGCAGCTGACTTGTGCAGATGCTTCCTAGGGTTATATACATGAATTAACTACCAAGTTTAATAAATTTCATAAGGCACATGTAATGGTTTGAAGGCATGGAATAGGTAGCCCTACATGTAGATACATCTTTAAATCTAGATGGATACATTTAGATAGATACAGATATACCTATAGATACAGGCACACATGTATCTCACAAAGTACCCGCATGTGCCTGAAAACCACAAAGGGAAGGGCGACATGACCCGCAGGTCAGTATCTGCCACCGCACGGTTCCGGCGAACGCACCTATCCCCACCCGGCCGGCGCCGCTGCCTGCAATCATTTCCACAGTAACACACAGACCGCGTCTTACTGTCTCCACGACATACGCTTCCAGGGTGTGTAAATATTCAAGGTGTCGACTACCTTCCCAAACAGCACATCTGTCATTTAATCCACTGCTGGGTTTCACTAATTATTAAGCATCATCAACAGAAAAGACGAATGTGCTTAGAATAACAATCTACGTCATGTACTTACAAGCAGTGAATAGAAAAAAAGTCCATTTATAAATGTATTCTACTAGAAGAAATACCGTGCCACAAAGCAAAAGGTGCCTTTTTCAGGTATTTTGGGGCAGTCTCACTTCTAATACACAGAAGTGGTAAGTGAGATTTCCTCCTCATACCAGGAAAAATTAAAAATAAACATCATTTACAGTATTAATAGTGTCTTCTCAAATATAACACTGGATATTTTACATGTTTTTTTCCTCAACCATCACTCAACAGTGCAGACTGTCCCTACGTTACAGGGCAGGACTCTGAGGCTTGGGGAGGAAAATTAATGGACTCAAAGTCCAGCCCTCAAGCTGGAATTACACTGTCATACCACTAACACGACTAACCAAGATAGCAACTTTGTGTGCATCTAAATGCACCAAACACACAGCAAATATTATACATTAATGAAGCATACATTTTATTAAAGCCAAGGGTTGTAAAAACAATTCCCCCTTCACCGTCTGTCCACATTTGTCCTTTGTACTCTGCTTGAGCCAGACCTGGGAACCAGGCCGCGGTGCCCTTTCACATCTAGAGCCTCTCTGTCCAGTGTAAACAAAGTGTGAGAGCTGCATGTTTGAGTTTTCTTGAGGCCACATTTTTTTAAAGTTAAAAAAAAAAAAAGATGAAAGCAACTTTTTTTTATGTTTGTTTATTTTTGAAAGAGAGAACGAGCAAGGGAGGGGCAGAGAGAAAGGGAGACACAGAATCCAAAGCAGGCTCCGGGTTCTGAGCTGTCGGCACACAGCCCAACGCAGGGCTCAAACGCACAAACCACGAGATCATGACCTGAGCTGAAGTTGGATGTCTAATCAGCTGAGCCACCCAGGAGCCCCTGAAAGCAGCTTTAATACATTATTTCATTTAACCAAATATATCCTATTGGGTATTATGTTACATATCCAAACGTTATCATCATTTGAGCAGGTAATCAGCATGAAATCCATTAGTGAGACACTTAACGACTCTTCGGTGGTAAGCCTCGGAAATCCGGCGTGGGTGTTCACTCGGAGCACATGGCGGCTCACTCCACGGCTCAGCAGCTGTTTATGACTAGCGGCTACCGTGCCGGCCACACACATCTAGACCGTTGGGAGTCCCACACACATACAACAGCCCTTTAATAATCCGTCCCATGTTCCTGGAATGATCGGAAAAGGCAACGCTCCCCGCTTGTCATTGGACTTACAGACTCCTGTGCTGGGAGCACAGGACCCCAATCCAGGACTGCCTGCAATGCACCCTGTGACTTCCACTTACTTCTTTAAACAGAGTGCTCTGAGCTGTGTTCAAACACAAATGGCCCCCAAAGGAGGCACACACTGGGCTCCCTCAGTCCTTCCCCCCCGGGGATACGCAGAGGGGACAGACCATGCGTCCAGCAGTTGAGGACGGGGCACAGGGGACAGAATGAGGCGGGGGGGCTTTCAGAACGCCTGACCCCCGGATGCTGTGACAAGCCCTGGTGGACCCACAGTCCCTTCCCCTCAATCACCCAGGGGAGTCACCTCAGAAACTGCTCGTCAGGGTAACTCTCACCAGGGAACAGGAAGGAACTAGCGGGACCGCCTGCCTTCCCACCTGACAAGCCTAAGGCAGCGCTGCAAACTCAGATGCCCGCGGGAACCAGCCCACAAACGGGCCTGAGGGGCCAGAGGAGCCAGTGCCCGTCCAAGGGCACAGGCCCGTCCCAGCCCAGGACACCACGCCAGGGGGGGAGGCAGTCCGGGACGGCCCAATCATCGGATTTCTCACGGGTTGCAGATCTGGACAGACGGGTTAATCGCCTGATGGTTAGGTGCTGGCAGCTCACATGACTGTAGACAAACAGGGACAAGGGCACAGGCAGTCAGGGCGGGGAGACGCTGTCTGGGTGCCTGCACTGCAGCGCTGCGTCCACGGGGCACAGGAAAGCCACAGGAAGACAATGGGGGGGGGGGGCTTCCCCGCACCCTCCGTCTGCCACCTCTGAGCCGTGCGCCCCGCGGACGAGCCCACGCCAGCCCGGGAGTCCTCCCCAGGACGGGGACGAGGGGTGCCCAGATGAGGCAGCAGTCGCGGGAACAGGGACGTGCGAGCCCACAGAGAAGGGACAGCACCTCCCGGGGCCACTGGATCGTCCTAGGCAGTGCCCGCACCTGGGGCACATGGCCTACCAAGTCCTTTAAAAGGAACCCAAAGTACAGATCTTTCTGGAAAATCTAATTGTTACTCTCTGACAGCGCACTCAAATCCTGTTTCCAACACCATGTAAGCCAAATTCAGCCTGCAGGGCCACCCGGGGTAGCCCCCGGAGCAGAACACCTCCAAAGCCACATCCACAGCCCCGACATCCTGGCGGCTTCTGGCCCTGGGCTCAGTCACTACAGTGTTAACCCCTTTCCTCCACCGCGATAGCGCTGAAAGAGGAGACAAACAACGGACCCTGGATGTCAAAACAGGACAGAAGGGAAACATCTAGTAAAAATCCAAATAAAGTCTGGTCTCACTAACAGTATTGTAGCAACTCTAATTTCCTCATTTTGGTAAATTTAGCCAATTAAGGAAGCTGCTGACGCTGGAGACAGCTGGGGAAGGGTGTGTGAGGGTGCCCGTAGGTGCCTCTGCCAAGTAAGATGTTTAAAAAGAAGAACTCATGGGGCGCCTGGGTGGCTTAGTCGGCTGAGCGTCCGACTTTCGCTTAGGTCATGATCTCGCGGTTCGTGGGTTTGAGGCCCGCGTCGGACTCTGTGCTGACTGCCAGCTCGGAGCCTGGAGCCTGTTTCAGAGTCTGTGACTCCCTCTCTCTCTGACCCTCCCCTGCTCACACTGTCTCTCTCTCTCTCCTAGAAATAAATAAGAAAAAAAAAAAGAACTCACTGAACTGTATCCCCCCAAACTGTTAATTTTATACTACGTCAGTTTCTAAAATGAAATTTTTTAAGGTTTTGTTTTTAAGTCATCTCCACACCCAACGTGGGGCTTGAACTCACAACCCCAAGATCAAGAGTCACACACTCAACCAAGAGAGCCGGCCAGGCTCCCCGTGACGTGTTCTTTAAAACCTGCCCTAAACCTACACGCTGGTAGATGGGGTCACAAAGAGAAGCCTGAAGAGACTCTGCCCTTTGCTTTATAGTTTATGTGCAATAAAGCAGTCGGGCACAGAATCTATGGACTTTTAATAAAATATCAAATGGTTGAAGTTAGATAATTATGATTCATTTGCTGGCATAGGGAAAGTTGCCAAACACTCCATAGCTTTTTGGTTTAGATTATAAATTAGCTCGCAACCGGAGGACTGGGGACATGATTAGCCAAACAAGAGAGACAGAACTGAAGCAATAAATACAAAAGCTCTGGCACAGAAGGACAGAATCCGTACAACAAAGGGCCGATATCAGCACCCTTAGAAATGAGAATATTAACATAAGTAACGTACGGTCCTTCTGAGGAACCCAGCACTGGAGACAGTGCATCAGGCTGCAACACCTGTACATCATCACGTTTCAATTAGTCCCTCCAACTCTCGTATTTGTAATAAGGCAGGAAACATCTAAATGCATAAAGTGACACGATTCTGAATGCAGGTAGAGAGAGCTGTGCCGTGAATGGAGGGACTCCCTTAAATGAAGCAGCATGAAAAACCCGTAGGAATTCCTTTCTATTTGCACTGTGTCTGCCTTTCCTATTATTATGGTCCTAAATCAGTTTGACATATATAGTAAATATACTTAATAGAAAACAGGAAATAAAATAATTTGCTTTATTAGTGCTTTGTGGCAAACAGAGTCACAATAACTTTAAGCCAAAAGGATGCCCAGAGCAGGAAAGAATCATTCTTCCCTTTAACAAATATTGATGAGGCTCTCCCGGGAAGCAACCTATGTTCGGGTCCTGGGAAGAAGCGATAAGCGGTGAACAGAACAAAGACCTGTGACCTCTGGGAATTTGCGCCCCAGCAGGAGAGAGAAGAGACAAGGAATGAGATAAGCAAAGTGCACATTCCTTAGATGACGCTAAATGCTAAGGAATAATGAAGTAGAAAGAGAGGCAGGAAGGAGTGGTGTTCCAAGTGAAGATGGGGGCGGGGAGGGATCGGCAAAGCCCACCTGAGAAAAGGGAACATTTGAGGAAAGACCCAAAGGAAGTAAGGGAGCCAGCCACGCAGAGTTACGGCTGGAAATGAAAGGGAGCTCTAGGCAGAAGGAAAAGCAAGTGCAAAAAGGTTTGAGACGAAAGCCACCTAGGCTGTTTCCAGAAAGAGCAAGGATGAAAGTGCAGGAAGCAAAGAAGAAAGTGGGGAGGCAGGGGGTGAAGCCAGAAGGTAATGGAGGGCGAGATCACACACCACCTCTCAGGTCAGAGGAAGGAGTCTGAATGAGATGGAGTCTGAAGGAGATGGGGAGACCCCCATCAACTGCAGGTGTTAAGATTACAGCAGCTTGGACCAAGGCTACAGAGAACAAGTAATAAATGGATTCTGAACCTGAGTGGAAAGTAGTGGCTACAGGATTTGCTAACAGGGTGTGAGAGGAAGACAATTTAAGAATGACTCCAAACATTTTGTCCTCAGTAAGTGGAAGAAGGGAATGCTGCTAACAAAGATAGACGGGGTGCTTTGGTGGCTCAGTCAGTTAAACATCCAACTCTTGGTCTCAGTTCAGGTCAGACCCTCAGTCACTCGTCTCGTGTGTGGGGAGATGAGGAACCAGCAAAGGGGATGGAGAAAGACCAGCCAGAGAGGGGAAAGGAAAACACAGAGGGACGTGCCCATGCAGTACAGCAGAGAATCTATTTCGAGGCGGAGAAGTCAGTGTGTTAAATGTTGCCAGCAGGTGACGAGAAGACGGGCCCTGACCGTGGGCTGTGGCAGGGAAATGTCACTGAGCAGACTCGGTACAGGCTGAGAGGGAAAAGCCCCGGTGCCGTGGGTCCAGCACAGAACAGGAGGGGAGGTCTTGGACGTAACGAACACGGACAACTCACTCAAACCTGCTGCCGCACGAAGGAGAGCAGAAACTGGCTGGTGGCTGGAGGGGAAATCAGAGTTGAGAGAGGATGTTCTTGTTTAATAGGAAAAATAATAACTTGGATGCCGGTGGGGATTCAGGAAGGAAACGGATACAGAAAGAGAAGGACAATTCTGTGCAACAACAGGGAACTCTGTCCTTGAGGGGGTGTATGGAGACAGAGGCAGGAGCGCACGGGGCTGGGGCGCAGACACGGCGCGCGGGTGCGCGGGAGGGGGCAGGTGGACCTGCTCTTCTGTGCTCCTGCTTCGTTAGTGAAAAGGATGTGGCGGAAAGCAAGGAGGCCCTGGGCATCTGGGGACCCAGGACAAAGTGCACAACAGTTGTGCAAGAGCGTGGCGGGGGGGAGGAGCGGGTGGCAGAAACAGGGGCTGCTGGGCAGCGTCAGGGGCGACTGGGGACTCAGGGTCACTGGCTTGGCGAGGCGGTCGGTTCGGTGGCGGTGGCTTCGCGCCGGCACAGCAGGCTGCAGGTGCGCAGGCGCTCGGCCGCTGGGGAGTCGGCTCTCACCGGAACTGCGCGCTCGGGGCGCCAGGGGGACGAGCGCGCACCGCACGGCGGTGACCCCACAGGCCGGCCCTGGGCGGACGGGGGTCGGGAGCCGGGGAAGGGGCGCTGCGTTCGGTGGGGGCGCAGGTGTGCGGCGGGAGGGAAGCCCAGAGCGGATGCGGCATGCGCCCGGGGCGCCCCGAGTGAGCGCGGAGGCAGCAGCCCACCGGTGACCGCGGCATCGGACGCCTGACCCCAGACGGGGCGGCGGAGACAAGTTCGGGGGGGGGGGGGGGGACCTATCAGCCTGACTGCGGGCATCCTGGCGACCAGGGACTCGAACCAGAAACAAGCGGCTTCAACAAGCCAGGGGCGGGGCTGTGTGGAGGCGCGGATGACAGCCACAGGGGTCCAGGGGGGCACAGGGGAGACCCCAGACTCAGCACAGGCTCTCAGGGGGAGACTGGGACTGGTAGGAGCACTACGTGGAGGTACCCCGCCCCCAACCATGCCTGAGGGTAAGGAGGGAAAACTGCAGCCCCAGGACAGGACTGCTGTTTCTCTCCAAAAAGGCGAGAAGGGGCAGGGGACTCTCACAGACCAGGTCAGGGAAGCAGCAGTTTTCACTAACGACTAACTGTGTGGGCTCCACGAGCCCCAGGGGCGGCGACAGCGCTGGAAGTGGCCCCCAAAGACCGGGCCACGGGCCTGACAGCTGCCTGCGGTGACCGGCAGAGCCAGGGGAACAGGTGTGGGGACACTGGTCCTCGGGGGCACGGCAGACACCGCTCCACAGGCTGGCGGCGTGGAGCTGTCCCGCGTGAGCCCTGCGGGGACGCAGCGGGCGCTGATCGAACCTGCCCTCGCTCCTGCACCAGCAAGAGAGGTTCTGTAACACTGGCCTCTTCCAAACAAACAAAAAATGCAGAAATACAGACTTGATCTATCCTTGCAATTACCCAGCATGGATGCGTTACATCCAAGATAAATGTAAAGCCCCAGAAACCACAATTCTGCGTTTTGGTAAATTACAATTCAAAATATTCCAAATTTCCTCAAGTGCCGGAGAAGGTGCTCGGCTGCACATGTGCCTTCGCAGCGACACACAGGCCACTGTGGGCTGCAAACGCTGTAAGTGACGGGAGCGCCCGGCGTAGGGCACCCGGCGGCGAGCACACGGCGAGCACACTGCTCAGACAACATCCGAAGGGGGAGGGGCGCTCGGCTCCTGACGGCTCGAGAAGAATTCTTAGACGGAAGCTGCGTGTGCTTGTTTTACGTCTGGAAAATAAGATTAGACACGTTACATCATATGTCCTGGCGGGATTATTAGAGTGGGGTTACCACGGTAACAAGCGAACCACAGGCGCGACTGGAGGAGGAGGAAAGTTAGAAGGCATCTTTCTCGACAAGAATAAATCCCATGATTTCCGAGCTGGGAGGACCCTGCACCCACGTGTCCCAGAAGATGCAAAGCCTTCACATACAGAGACAGTAGAACAAATACCCTTGTAAAATTTGACATCATCCCAAGGGAAAGAGAAGGCACAACTGCCACTGCTCAGTGTGGAGTTGAGAGGCCCTGGGAAACTTAGCACTGACGGTCACTAAAGACAGAGGTCTACATCTAACCACGCTGTGGGGAGGACATAGCCTCTACTTCCTGGACGCCGAGCAGTCACTTGTCATCCAGGCCTCACAACAACCTCACCATGTCTTCGGGAGGGCGCTCAGTGCAGCCACCAGAGGCTGCAGCGTACAGGGCAGGGTGGGGTGTGGACCCAGGTGAGCCTCAGCCCTGCACTGCCGCCTGGAGGCTCTGGCACAACACACGTGGGCTGTGGTCAGGTGGGCGCCCGCCGAGCGGCCCCGCTTGCCTCTGTCCACCACACAGTGAGCCACACGTGGGAAACTCACTCCTCCTCCTCCCTGAACTTGAGTCTCCTTATCTGGAAGGAGATTCAATGACCTCTTCACAGAAGGAAAAAGCAAAGAGCCAAAGAAGTCTCTGGCCCGCTTTCATACACAGCAGGCTGCGATCTTAGAAACGGGCCGGAGGAAACCTTAATGGTCTGCTCACCCCCTGGGTTGCGCCCCATCTGCGGGGTCCCCACTGAAGTCCCACGCATCATATACCTGAACTCCTCCAAACTCGGGTCTGTCACTAAATGGTGAAAAAGCTTTAACGTCAGACAATCACACTGTCCCCACTTAACATCCTCTCGGACGCCAGTTTTATACTACAGGCTCACTCACAACAAGTCTGGCGAACAGGCAACTTGTATTCGAATGGCAAACACATTCAGAACAAGGTGAGTTCTGAATGTGTAAAGAAATATTTGAAGATATAAGCTCCCTTTAAGCAGAGCTTCCCCACCTGTTGCACACCCAAGGCACGCATCTGCGCCCTCCCTTCCCGGCATTCTCTCTCTTCTCGGCACTGCCTCAAAGATTATAAAGATGAGGGAACCTGAGGTGCATCTAAGTGCTCTCCCAGGCCTGGCAGCAGTTCTGTTAGGCTACGGAGCTTCAATTCATTTAGAAAAACTAGCCCGTCCCTACTACTCCTCCAGTATACTTTTCACGTTCTGGGTTTTCTAACATGTACATAAAAGGAGGCCGGACAACAGGAGTTGAAACCTCACGCTCTATCACTCCCCACGCCCTCCATGATGGTCACTCGGATGCAGCGATTTTCCCTCCTTCTGGCTCGGAACACTTCTGTTTGCTTATCTGTGACGTGGTAATAATAGCAGCCGTCTCATAAAGCCACAGTGAGGTCACACAAGAGTGCTTAGAACGTAGCCTGACCCGAGAGCAGGTAACCGGGAGCTCCGATCCATCGGGTCTGTGGCCGTCTGCCCTCTGTCTGTGGTACACTTCCCTCTCAGACGGAGCTCTTAGGCAAACTGCCACGTTGCCCTGCTCCTTCCTTTTGGTACTTTCCCTTTATCTTCCATGGTGGAATCCTTCATATATGCATGGTCAGAATGAAAATAACCTGAGAATTTCCTCACTTCCCTGACCTCTGGACTCTGATCTGTCACCTAGCAATTCTTATTCAGCACCTTCAGAGCTTCCTGGACAGTCCTCTCCAGCAAGGACTCTCTTCGCTTGATGCGATGACCCACCGCCCTGCTCACAGGAGGCATGGCGTCTCTCCTCCTAGTAAACGGTCCACGGTCTTCGGCTGATCCGCCCAGACTTTGACCATTGTGATCAATGCCCTTCGTGGCCGACAGCATATGTTTTAAAAGACACATGGCCAGGGTCTGAGGTTCAACCTGATGTTATCTGGGAATTACACCTCTGGTCTTTGGCCTCTTTAAATATCACACCCGAAATGAGTGAGCCAATACTCTTGGCCTGCAGCCAAAAGCAATCCATTCTAATGGACTGTTCTTAGTTATCTGTGAAGTGCTACCAGTGGAGGATTTGTCAGATAGTGCGTATTCTAGACTCAAAACATTGTGACGTATGCCCAGTTCAAAAATAGCAATCGTTTCAAAAGCCATTAAGCTACACACTAAGCACTTAAGATTTTAATGGAAATGGACTTTGGAGGTAAACAGAAACTCCGCTTCCTTACTGTTCAGCTCGCAAAATAAAGAACCTTCCTGAAGGTCTGCCCACCCAGATTAACTGGGGAGCGTCAGACTCAGATGCTCAAATTTCCATTTTAGTTCTAGTCAGAAAACAGTCTCTGACTAGGACCCGGACAAAATGGGCAGGATGCTAGAACCCTGGACGGTGGGAAGGGGAGTCTGCGGTCAATTCTTTCTTCACAAAATCACCATCACCTCCACTGTTTACTGATCACAGGCCAGTAAACGGCTATGCCAGGAGCGCTATCCACACTTGGCCTTTATAAACGCCCCTGTGGCGTAAGTTACTGATGTGCGACACGTGCGAGGTCCAAAGCCCTCCATGCCGGCGATCCCTGCCCTGTGCCACCTACCTCCCAGCCGGGACAGACCCAGCCCTGGGGAGGAGGAAAAGTTCCATTTGGTGCTTACCAGCACTGGGCACCACCGTCACAAAGACCACAACTTTGCTGCTAAGAGGTGCTATTCCACTTGAGGAAGAAGAGCTGAAATACCTCCTACTGAAAATCCACCACAAGAGGCGGAGCGCTGGAAGCTGGACAGACTCCATGACAGAGCTCAAAGCAAGCCCAGGAAAGGGCTTCCTTCCCTCCACCACATGAAGAGAACCACCTCATAGCAGGGAAGACTCTCGTTAGCCACTCCGTAAATTCCACCCAAGGGCAGGAGAGGGTGGTGGAGGTGGGGAAACCACCCCAGCTCAAGACTTCCCAAGAGGGTTCAAATACATGAAGAGGGAGGGAAAACAGTGTCCCTCCGGGCTGGGCTTGGGAACTGGGCGGGGTGTGCACAGGGGCGGTGGGACCCCTTCTAGAGCACAAGCAGTGGTTTCTTGATGTTCACCTCCATCAGTCTGCTGTGCTAGTTTTAGTCTATTTTACATTGGTGAGGAACTACATGAAAACTTGGCTAGGGAGTAAAAAATCACAGAAGAGGAATTCTACGGTTTGGTCTTTTTTTTTTTTTTTTTGCATTCATGAAACAGACAAATTCCACCAAAACTCATACACCCTTTCAGGGACCCTCTACCGGAGGGTCAAGGCTTGGGCGGGGCTCCAACTCCGAAACAATGGGATCATTCTTGAATTTTCAGCCTCTAACACTTAGGTGCTGATTCTTTTCATTAAAAGTAACTTTCAAAAGACAAAAATAGCACAACCCAAGAAGCAAACCATAAGTGTGAAATTCTTTCATCACAGAGCAAGTCATTCATCCAAAGAGTTGTTAAAACCCAGTCAATGGCCCACTTATGGGAAAAGTGCTAAATACAAGGATTTCATTAGACTGAAAGTCTCTGAACTGGCCCTCTAAAATAAGCAATTTCTACTCACTCACAGGCAGTGACATAATGGCAGAGCTCTTGCCGAAAGTATAGGCTCCCCTAATAAAACCAGGCGAGAAATAGAGAAGGACTATCTTTTTTTTTTTTTTCGGTAAAACGAATATATAAAGACACTAGGAAAATCAGTGGAATGCATCCACAGCTATTTCCATCAGATGCATGGAAAATGAGACTCATCGGACAGGTAACCGTGCAAGAGAGTCCCTCATGGGACAAAATACTGGGGACAGACCTTTGCCATGCAGTCCCAGCAAACAGAAACGCTCTCTTGCAACATTAATATTACCGACTGTCGCTACACGGTCCTTCTAAGGCCTTGGGAGTCAAGAGGTGCCTTCTTAATATCTTCACTGAGTCAAATATTAGTCACTACATGCAAGTTTTCAAAAACTCTTCACTCCATTATGTCCACTCTGGACAAACAACACTCTTTGCTACAAGAACATTGTCTAGTCTTTCACTTCAGCGTACAACAAAAGGGTCATTCATGGTGTGGCCCCCATTCCCAGCTGGCCTCATTCAGTTCTTTCGAAGCCACCAGCGCCACCACCACCCTCACGCCACGCTTTCTCTACCGCACCTTTCAGAGAACAACTCCACACAGTTCAGATGTCAATGACGCCATTGTGGCCCCGGGAGCATCCAAGGATGTTGGCTGGCTAAACCATTGTATGATTAGACAATTAACTCGACATCCCATTCAGCAGAGCTGGTCTAGAGCTCAGTTTCCTTCCAACCTCCTTACAGGAGAGGTGAGATCATCAAGGTCAGAAGAAATGTGCCCAATTACTGTAACACAAATAAATCTGAAAGTAAAGAAACAAAGTCTCTTAGCTCGTCTGGGCTTTAAAAAGTTCTTTAGAAATGACACCAAGCACAAATATATTGGAGCAAATCCTAGAAACCGAAACACCAACATGTGAACTTTGAACAGATACAGGGTTGACTTGCACCAAGACATTCATTAACTCAGAAGAGATGACGCATAATGAGGAAGTGAAGAAATGTACTTGGATTGTCTCTGTATATACTTTTAAAGCACGAAGTTGATAAGCATTTGACTCCTTAAGGCTGACATCATAATCCAACATAACAACTCCTTGTACAAAGCACTTCACTTATTAGAAAAGACATATCACGTATTTAAACATGGTGTTTTAATGTTTATCTTGAGAGTGAGCACACACAGGTGTGTATACGCAGGGGAAGGGAGGGGAGGAGGGAGGGGAGAAAGAGAAACTCTCAAGCAGGCTCTATGCTCAGTGCAGAGCCTGACACAGGCCTCGATCCTGGATCCCGACCTGAGCCAAAATCAAGAGTCAGACGCTCAACCGACCAAGCCACCCAAGTGCCCCTAAACATGGTGTTTTTACATCCGATCCACACACTGTCTTTTAAAGGACAGCCATGCCCAAAACACAGCTGCTACTGAAAGAGCAGCATTTTACAGTGAAATTCTGAACAGCTCCTGAGTTTGAAACGGGAGATAAATATTAGTTTATATCTCTAGCTTGTTCCTAAAAGGGCACCTCTACAATGGTGATGACATAAGTCCTTTTCTGTGACAGAGCAGAGCAGAACTGGACAAACACTAAGTACTCTGTTTACGAATTGTTTCAATGCACTCATTTATGTAAGCGGTACTGAGTGCCTACAATATGCAGTACTCTCTGAAAGAAGCTTGGGAGTATAGAAATGGAGTAAGGCCAGTTTTTTATTCTTAATAAAAACCAGCAGGATTCAAAATATAAATAATAATTAATAGGACTTATATATAGGCACTTTCATGACTGAGCTACCTGTGTTAACCATGTAATCCTTACAAGAACCCTAGATGATACAGACTGTTACTAATTCCATTTTACAGAGCTGAGGCACAGAGAGGTTAAGTGACTTGTCCAGAGTCACACAGCAGGGGTAGAGCAGGGGTCTGAAGGCAGGCAGACCACAGTCCACACCCTTCACTATGTGACATGAAGCTGCTCACAGGCTGGTGGGAGGGTGGTGAGGACAGTCTATGTCTGGAAGGGCTTCCTAAAGAATCACACACGAACAGAGTCCAGAAGGATGAGCTGGGTAAACTGGGGACAGGGGGGTATTCCAGTCACTGGTGGGGCACAACCTGGGGACAGGGAGGCTTGAAACCTCTTATCCCTCACCGAGCAGGTAGTCCCTAAATCTAGAACACAGGATGCGCACAATGAGGCACAGGAAACACGGCTGGAGACGGAGAGAGAGGCCAGAAACACCACCAGGGCGCGTGCCGGTGGGGGGCGCCCATGAAGGGTTTTTCCTCCTGGGAAGGTGGAGAACGGAAGGAGGGATGATCTAACAAGCAAGGAGGCAAGCTGGGAGGCGATTATTACAATGCAGGAGAGGCGTGAGGAGTATCTGGCCCTGGGCGGTCGCGTGGTCAGTAACCATGATTACCCGTGACCGCTGGTCACAGCCACGGCAGACGGGGGAACGCCCGTAACACATCTCTGAGACGTGCACATCCTTCATCCGAAAGGTGTGCATTTCCCATATAAAATGACTTGAGTGCCCGCAGGTGATGTGGAAACCCAGGCGTGATAATGAAAACACAGACACCAGCACAGGTGAGGGAAAGCGCAGGGGGCATGGCCACCGAGCCCCTCGACGGCAGGTGACCCGGGGCCACCCAGTGGTCCCTCGGGCTAGAAATGAACTATCAGTGTCCTTGCCAGAGAACCGTGGGAATGGCACTTCTCAGTTGGGGACGTGTCGGAATCCGTAAAATGTTCCTCCCGTTTCTCTCCTTCCTTAGTTTATTTCAAACAATTGTTCACAATCAAGAAACTTCAGAAAGAATTACAAAGATCAAAAATAAAAGCACAACCACACTCTTAGAAAATACCTCGTTTTTAATTTTACTTTATTTATTTTTTTAATGTTTTTTGTTTTGTTTTGTTTTTTGAGAGAGAGAGAGAGAGAGAGAGCAAGCAGGGAGGGTCAGAGAGACAGGGAGATACAGAATCCAAAGACAGGCTCCAGGCTCTGAGCTGCCAGCACAGAGCGTGACATGGGGCTTGAACCCACGAACTGCAAGATCATGACCTGAGCCAAAGTCTGATGCTTAACTGACTAAGCCACCCAGGCGCCCCAATACATCTTTTTTTTAATAGCCATTGCATCAAAATAGAAATTCTTCTTTTTAAACATTATCTATAATTTTTTATGTTTGTTTCTTTTTGAGAGAGAGAGAGAAACGAGAAAGAGAGAGTGTGAGCAGGGGAGGGAGAGAGGGAGACACAGAATCTGAAGCAGCTCCAGGCTCCCAGCTGTCAGCACAGAGTCCGACGCAGGGCTCGACCCATGAACTGTGAGATCATGACCTGAGCCAAAGTCAGACGCTCAACCAACAGAGCCCCAAAATGGAAAGCTCAACCCAGGCACCCCAAAATGGAAAGTCTTAATGATACTTTCCAGAACAGAGAATTTTGAGAGACCTAATACCATTTTCAAAATTTAACACATCCTTATAATTTAAAGCCATACACCCAGGCTGATTATAAATTTCTTATAAGGAAATCACATCAACAGTACAGCGTGTTTTCCGGTGTTTTCACGGGCTAACAGCCCACCCATAGCAGATGCCTCAGTAATGAAAGAACCAGAATGTCAAGTCGCAACAGGAGACACAGTTTAGAACACAGACACGCACACAGACCAACGCATGTGATTACAGAGAGACAAGCCTTCCCGTATTTCAAAGAAAGAAAGAAGCATAAAGCCACACGGGGATGGTGAAATGAATGGAAGGCAGGCGCCCGAGTTTCTCATCTTCCAGACCAGTCCGCACCTGCGTTCACCCCCCTGGAACCTGCTTTCCTCGTCTGTGAAGACGGAATATTGACAGGGTTCCATTTCTTTCTGTCCATCTACATGCAAATAAATTTGCGAAAGACTGGACACTAACCCTCCTCTTGAAGAGGCACAAAGCACCTTCAATATTAAAGGTTCTGACAAGTTCTGCTGTCGAGAACTTCTCTTTCATACTACTTGTCTGACCAAACAAACCTTTTCCGTGTACCACCTCGGAACCTTGGTGTTCCAAGGGGGACGCGGTGTGGCAGGTCGCAGGGGGGCGATCTGTGCACGGCTGCCCCACCTCTGCTTTTCTGGGGGAGGGTTGTGCTCTCTACGGTCCAGAGGGCCTTCCTCCATGCAGCGGGCCTCGTGGCACAGACCGCTTTGGGCCACCATCCAGTGTCCCACTGGAAGAGACGGCCTCTCTCTCTCCAGGCCCGTATTTCCTGTAAAGGACTCTGGCTTGGGTCGAACGTCCACCCCTCGGACTAATCACTGTGGTCCAGGGACTGGGGCTCAGCTCCCAGCATCAGACTCCAGTGAGCGAGAGAAATGCCCTAAAAGTGAGTACTGTGTGTACCCACGTGTGTGCAGGGGCCAGGGGGGGGAGGGTCTCTCCCAAGCACCAGACCAGCTAATGGCCACCTCCCCCTGGACGTGCGGTGGGCAATTCTGTGAACAAGTCCCACAGGGCTTGGGCCCCCACCCCTACCCCAGCCCGCTCCGCCAGGTAGCACCTGCCCACACCCCCACGTGGGGGCGTCCCTGACCACAGCCAGTCTTCTGCCACTTCCTGGCCTCCCGCAGGACAAGGACATCCACCCACTCGCATCTTCGTCTCCCCCACCCCTGCCGTGGCCTCAGCCTCCACACAGGACAACCACTCGATAAACCCTTGCAGACAAACAGATCGATCAGTCGGGAAAGGGCTGCTGGGCCGGGCAGACACGGCCCGTGCGGCCACGACCTAGAACCCTGGCATGATTAGGACTGAAAATGGCGCTGGGGCTCCTGGAAACAATGGCAAAACACAGACATGGGAGGATTTTAATTATTTTTAAAAGGACACATATAAGGTTTTTAAATGAAAAAGTTCATTTTTTTCCCTAGCGATAAATCCTAACAGCGATTTGGCATCTGAGCTATTTGTGCACCAAATACTCATGGGTCCTCAGGTAAAACGCAGTAAGAACGTGAGCCACTGATCCCTCTAACAGTCTGTCCTTCGCAAGAGGCTCCTCGTGTGAGCATGAAGACTTACAGTAGTGAAGGTGTCCCTTGGGGGGGGGCGGTGGCCGTCCAGGGGTCTGACCACAAGAAGGGGCGGGTTGACATGGGGGGGTGCAGGCCAGGAGGCCCAGTGAGAAGAACACAGCTGCAGGGCTGGACGCAGGAGTGCACTTGGCCTCTGGCCTCCCGGGATTAGCTCTGGGGACCTGCTGAGGCAGGAACGACACGCCGAACTTGAACTCAAGAGAACCAGCCCCTCCCGGAGCTGTGCAGACAGTGGGTCCACACGGGGCCACAGCCCCCAGGGCCGGTCAGGAGGCCGCTCTGGTGTCCCTGGAGAGCGAGGATGACAGCCTGAGCAGCACTGTGGCATCCCTGCCGCAGGGGTTCCTCGGGAACGGGCGATCCTTACCCGGAACATTCTATGGGGGGCCGCTCCTCACCCACTTCCGAGACCCCTGCAGCTCTTACCACAAAGAGTTGCTGTGACAGCAGGAGGGGGCGGGGGCCAGACACCCCGTCCCCGAGGGGGAGGGACAGCACTGCTCCATTCCTTGGGGTCCTCAGCTGCCTGGATCCTCACAGGAAGTTTGCTTTCTTGTCAAGTGATTTTCCATAGAAACAATGTTAGAACCAAACAAACATCCTGAGCAATTTATCTTGATAAAGATGATTCACGTCCACAAGACTTTTAGCAGAATGACAAGTTTCCTCCCCTCAAAAGAAAAAAACAAGAAACAAAACAAACCTTAAATCCTATGTAAGCTCAGCAAAATGGTACAACTGATTGACCTGCCCAGTCTTTGCAAGTCTACGCGGTCACATCCGAGCCAGGCCTCGAAGTGGCAGAGGGCCAGCACCTGTGGTGGTGTCTCACCCACGGTGGCAGGGAAATCGCGGCCCAGGCCATTCTAGGCCCCCCACCCATCCCCCCTCTGCAAACCAAAAATACTTGTCAACTGATTACAACGTCTTCCCTGCCGTCCTGCGTGGTGGAACCCAGCTTCCACAGGGCGCTCACACGCCAATCTTACTGACTCTTCAGCACAGCTCTCACTGATGCAGAAACTCCATTCCCCAGCTGCCTTCACACCTGGCCACCTGCAACTCGGCCTTCTAGGCTCCACGAGGCATCACCTTCCTGGGGGCACATCCCTGCAACCCAGGACGGAGGCCGAGGGCCAGGCTGGGAGCATACTCCTCAGCACGAGACCCTGAAATGCTCTGTGAGTGTCTGCACCTTCTCTGTGTCTTCCTCACACCCTAGCAGCAGCACAGGCCAGACGCATCTCTGGCGCACCTTCTCTGTGTCTTCCTCACACCCTAGCAGCAGCACAGGCCAGACGCATCTCTGGCACTCCATCAGCGGTTTGGAATGAAACTTTCTACTTCTCCTCTGCTCCTTACCTACCCCAGGACCTTGATGGGCATAAATGGGCTATTTTCACCATAATCTCCCCATGCTCAACAGCTTCACTTGCTCCTCGCAAGTTCATCATTAAGCAACTCTTACCAACGAACGTCTATTTCAATTATTGAATGAATGATGGGACGCCTGGATGGCTCCGTCAGTTGAGTGTCCAACTTCGGCTCAGGTCATGATCTCACAGCTCACGGGTTTGAGCTCCACATCAGGCTCATGTGCTGACAGCTCAGAGGCTGGAGCTTGCTTGGGATTCTGTGTCTTCTTCCTCTCTCTCCCTTTCTCTGCTCCTCCCCCACTCAAACTCGCTCACTTGCTCTCTCTCTCTCTCAAAAAATGAATAAACATTTAAAAACATGCATAAAAAATAATAATAATAACGAATTAATGAACGCTGGACTAGAGACTGTAACTTCCCAAATACCTCTGACACCCTGAAGAGCCTGAACTCTGGGTTGCAGACATTCCTGTTTCTCACCTTGCTGTTCTCCTCAACCCCATCCCCCAAAACACACACACACACACAACAGCCAAGACACTTTCAGCATCTTTGAAGAATTCTGTCTGAAACAACAAGGAATGTGCACTTCCGGGATGGCTAACGGTAACCCTACCGCTCGCTCACGTTCTCGGAAAGATCCCTTCTGTGCTGTTTCTTTTTTTTTTTTTTTTAATTATTTATTTCTGAGAGAGAGAGACAGCATGAGCAGGGGAGGGTCAGAGAGAAGGAGACACAGAATCTGAAGCAGGCTCCAGGCTCTGAGCAGTCAGCACAGAACCCGATGTGGGGCTCAAACCCACAAACCGTGAGGATCATAACCTGAGTCAAAGTCGGACTCTTAACCGACTAAGCCACCCAGGTGCCCCTCTGTGCTCTGTTTCAATATGCGCTTCCCCTACGTCATATTGGTGACCCTACGCCAGCAATGCCTCTCAGGAGAGAAGATAACTTCCCTCGTCTCTGCTTTTGTGAGGGAAACACAAACTTCTAAATGTGCCACTACCTGGCATTTAGGGTGACAGCTGGCGAACTCACGTATACTGAGGCCACAGTATAAAGGTCAAAGCAGGCTGGACGGAAGACCAACAGCCTCGAGAACACAAACAGTGACGGCCACCACTGCGCGTCAGGGGCACTGAGCACTAGGGCACCTTTGCCTCCCCTGAAAACCATCCCTGGCATTTCCAGCTCATTCAGTATAAACGCAGGCCTAACGCTCCAACATCCACGTTTCCAAGAGCAGCTGGCGTCGGAAGTTTGGGACTGAAATCTCCAAATCGGGAAATGTTGGCAACCAGCTCTAATTTTCGAAACACTGTTCACTGAAAGCACATGAGAACAGACTGCAGGCCACTCGCTCGTGACATCTGCTTCAGGTCCAAATCACCCACTGTCATTGCAAATGGTCCAACGGGTCTTACGAACATGTGTCTTCTTCCACACGACTCAACGGTCTTCTGTGACTGCAAGTTCACGTGAGCCTCCTAAGGCTGGCACCAACGGTAGCGCCCGAGACCCGAGGAAGCGCCCCTGCTAAGTGGCAGGAGTTCTGTCCGGGTCACCACTCCAGGAGCACCTGGCTCCCCTCATCAGGGTCCTCACCTCAGCCACCGTCTCCACAGGGACCCAGGGGACCAGGGAAAGCAGATGGGGCCCCTGGGGAAGCGCTTCAAGCCCCATGAGCTAGGGAGCCCCGACAGAAAAGTGGAGAAGACGGTGAGGCTGTGACTCGGAGACACAACTTATGCAGGAAAGAAACAAGCTTGGCAGGTGCACAGGGAAAGGAGGTAAATAAATTAGATACGCACAAGAGGGGGACAGAAATGACACCGAATAGAAAGGAAGCTTTCAATAGCAAGCCCGAAGGGGCTTTACTGTAAGACTTGCAGCGCTGGCTAGAAAACTTGCTGTCTGCAAGGACCCCATCCCACTGAGCATCTGAAGAGCCCCTTCTGTTTGATGCAATTCTTGTGCATAAAACTAAATGTAGATGCCTTGTGGTCGTTCAGTCCCCTTCAAAGTCTCTCATTAGTTCCTTTTTTCTCTTAACGTTTACTTATTTTTGAGAGAGAGACAGAGCATGAGCAGGGAAGGGTCAGAGAGAGAGGGAGACACAGAATCCAAAGCAGCTCCAGGCTCTGAGCTGTCAGCACAGAGCCCGGTGTGGGGCTCGAACCCACAAACCGCGGGATCATGATCTGAGCCGAAGACCGGCGCTTTCCCCACAGAGCCACCCAGGCGCCCCCATTATCTCTTTATCCCTTCCAGATGCCTCGGGCTTATCTGGACGCCGTTGTGTGAGCCCTGTCCCCACAGATCCAGCTCTGCACAACTGCACCCCATGAGCCTGGCACGGAACCAAGTCTCACTTTATAGACTTGGGTTTAAACAGGAGTTTTCTTCATTGGTTCATTTCCTCACCTACAAATGAGGAAGTACCACCTCCCTCAGCGTGGGGACAAGAGGAGACAATAAGTGTAAAGACCCAAACTCTAGGGTTCAAACATAAATGGGGTCGCTCCTGCCCCCGAGCCCACCACCTCCCGGACAAGCCCCAGCATTTCACAGGCTGTGACCCCCAACATCAAGAGTAGAAAATCCCAAAGTCCTGACCATACCAAATAGAAGCTTGAAGAGATACACACGTTCGAAATTGTTCTCTTCTTACGCACGGACGTGGACGTGCTGACAGACGACAAGAAGTTGGGCTGAAAAGCACAGTGTGAGACACCCAGTAGCCCGTACCAACAGCCGGGAGTAAGTTTACCGCAGCCTGTTAGACTAGTTGCCAGGACATTTTTTCCCGAATCTTGGATGTTGTCTTGAACATAGTTAAAGAAAATATGACCGGCTGTGAAAGCCTGTCTGCTACTCCCTTCCAGGACTACAAAATGCTCATTCAGAGTTTCTTTGTGTATGCCAAGGGGCAGCTGGAGGGGAGCCAGGAAGCCAGGGCAAACCCCTGTTTGGAAATCCAGCGAATGCAAAGCTGGGGCTGGGGCTCCGGTTCCCCGACGCAAACCGACCTGATGCTGGAACTCTGAGTTCCATTTCACCAAAGACCCAAATCGAATGCTCGTTACGGCTTCATCGCAGGGAACCCAGAGCCGTAACACAGTTGGCTGCTTGACCCCCGAAACAGCCCTGGTTCTTCTCTCTTGCCACGGGCGCCTCTCCCTGCTCTCTGCTCCCTCATGCTCCTCCGCATGTTGAATTCCTCAGGGCCTAGTCCTTTGCTGCTTCTCTCTCTCTCTCTCTCCCCTCCTGGGTGGGACCCGACCTATTCCAACAGCTTTCAGTACTTCCTGTGCTCTGGGGCAAGGTCTGAGTCTTTCCTTCGACCAAACCTTTCGTCTGGGCTGTGCCTTCACGTTGCCGTTAGCAACAGCTCAGCACCTGCACGGGACCCTGACGTTACAAAGGCATCCCAAACGCAGAGCGTCCAGAAGTCCCGTCCTTGCCCCTCCTGGGCTTCCCCTGCAGTCTCTACACCATTGAGTTTTTCCGAGTCAGGTCTCATCGGAAGGGCTTATTAGAACACAGGCTACTGCAGTTTCTGGAACAGCAGCCCCAGGGCTGAGCACCTGCGTTACTCACCAGCGCACGGGTGTCCCAGAGCCGCCCATCCTGAGGCCTCACTCCGAGAACTCCTGCCCTACACCAAGCCTTTCTCTCTCATAGCTGCTGCACAGCAACACCTAACTACAGGTTCTCTGCTGAAGAAGCCTCAGCAATCATTCTATTTAAACATATCAGATATGTCATTTCGCTATTAAAAAATAAAACCCAAACCCCTTCATTCCCGCAGCCTATGTGGTCCCACATGATGTCTCGGACCCACCATGCTCCGGCCTCATTGTCCTTTGAGCTCCCCCAAAACCACACATGTCCTCAGGGCCTTTGCACATTCTGTCCAATCTGCTTAGAAGCCCCTTCCCCACACCCTTCACTTTTCCTTCAGGCCTCATCTTAAATGTCAACATCACAAAAGCATCTCATCTGACTGCCCCACACAGCCCCCTCATCCCACTCCAAATCCATTATACCCTTTTTGAGAATTTCTAGCTTTGCCACAATTAGTGTGTACATGTGGGCATACCTTGCTCTGTGTCCCTTGCTGCCTAGAAGGCTAGACAAGCCAGGTGTGTCACATTTGCTACATCCCAGCACGGTGTCTGTGACACAGCACACACTGAACACATTTCCGCTGTATAAACGGAGGGACACATGAATGAACAAATATGCGCTCTGCAACAGGACCATGCAATGGCTTCAGGTTTCCAGCTCACATAACCAAACCCACTCTCCGGATTGACCTAATCAGTCTCTTTAAGGTAAGTAAATCATCTTCCGAACGAGTCAAAACAATACCATATGAGAGCGGTGAGGGGGGTGGAATGCCACTGAACACAAACCACTTCCACAAAAACAAACCCACAGCAGAACCCTGAAATCTGGAAGCGGACTTTCTTTTCCAGTCCTTTTTTTCTTTTAAAGATAATTAAATATCAGCTTTCACGCCAGATGACACTTCTACAAATACTTCCAGATTCAACAGCCCATGGTATATGACAATATGTCAACACCCTCTCACAGAACATACATTCCTGCCTCACACAATGGCAAATATTCAAGTTCCAACTAATCCTCCCCCGTGCGGGACGCTGGAAACCTCAGCCCGGGGCTCAGCCCGGGGGAGCGGTCCGCGCAGAGGCTCGGCCGTAAATCAAGCAAACTGACACAGCGTTCAAAGGCACCTATACCTCCAGCCCCCAAAATAGAGTCCGCTCTCCTCTGACCCCTGGGGAAAGGACTGCTCTGTGCTTGCTCGTTAAGCAAACATTTACTGAGCAAGGAGTAAGTAAAACAGGACCCGGTAGCTGTTAGCAGCGCTATTCTATCATCACACGGCTGCTAGTACGTTCCTCCTGAAACTTCAGTCTGTTATCACTTTTCCTGCTGAAAACCCCCCAAGACGTCCCAGAGGCCTTCCAGAAAAACTCCAGGTTCTCTGGTCCGGCCCAAGAGACCCTATTATCTGCTTTTCCCGACTGCTGCTCTGGCCTCCAGCTACGTTTCTTACCACCCATGACGTTCCCACCTCCCTCCTGCCACTCTGTAACCAGACCTGTTTGCTCTGTGACGAAGCCCCTGACCAGCAAACCCTGCCCTGACCATCTCGTCCTAAACTAACTAGTTCTAGAGTTTCCTCCAGAATTTTCACTTGGTGTCGGGGCGTCTGGGTGGCTCAGTGGGTTGAGCATCTGACTTCGGCTCAGGTCATGATCTCACGGTTCGTGGGTTCGAGCCCCACATCGGGCTCTGTGCTGACAGCTCAGAGCCTGGAGCCTGTTTCAGATTCTGTATCTCCCTCTCTCTCTGACCCTCCCCTGCTCATGCTGTCTCTCTCTCTCTCTCAAAAATAAACAGGGGCGCCTGGGTGGCTTAGTTGGTTAAGCGTCTGACTTCGGCTCAGGTCATGATCTCACGGTTCGTGGGTTCGAGCCCCACATCGGGCTCTGTGCTGACAGCTCAGAGCCTGGAGCCTGTTTCAGATTCTGTATCTCCCTCTCTCTCTGACCCTCCCCTGCTCATGCTGTCTCTCTCTCTCTCTCAAAAATAAACAAAGCATTAAAATTTAAAAAAAAAATAAACATTAAAAAAAAAAAAAAAAGAAACGTCATCTGGTATAACAAACATGGACACTCTCTGGACTCTATGGATAAACAGCTGACTCCCTTCTCAAAAAAAAAAAAAAGAAACGTCATCTGGTATAACAAACATGGACACTCTCTGGACTCTATGGATAAACAGCTGACTCCCTTCTCCTTGACCGCATGGTGCCATGTGGGAGTCAGAGCCAGGCTCTGTGCATGTCTGTCGCCATGTCCTGCAAAGGACCTGACACAGCAAGTTCAACAGAGAGTGACAGCAGCCGAGGGACCGGAGACACCAGGTGTGGGTGATGGACGGACGCACAGAGGGGACCTGTCTCTCCGAGTACATTATTCAGCTTTGAAAGGGAAATCCTCGCACCTGCTACAACATGAGCAAACCTCACTCTGCTAAAAGACAGAGCCAGGCCCCAAAAGACAATTACTTAATGGTTCCACTCATGTCAACCAAAGGGGTGTCCACACCAGGCAGACCCTCAGGAAGTAGATGGCAGCGGCCAGCCACTTGAGAGCACGGAAAAAGGGTGCAAAGTTCCGGTTTCACGGGGCAAAGAAGTTCTAGAGATTGCTGCACAAACGCATGCGTGTTGTGAACAACGCTGTTCTATACACTCAAAAATGCTGATGCTGGTAAACTTCACTGACGTGGGGGCTGTGGACACAGTAAACACGGGGAGCGGCGAGAATAACTGTAACTGAGAAAAGAGACTTTTATCCACCCTCCCCCCCACCACCAACAAATGAGGTCCAAGCAAGAGTCCTTCGGTTTCCAGAAAAGTAAATTCTACGCAGAATCCTATTTTCCCAGTTGTATGGATCAAGTTAGAAAGAACGTGGCCACAAACGGCGTAAGACCCCTACACACACCGGAGGAGACCCCCTGGGCAAGCTGGGTGCCTACGGGGCTCTACGGGGCCTGGCCGCCGGCTCACACTCCCCTCCGCCGCCTTCTCGGGGTTCATGGGAACGTCTGTCCTTGACCAGGCCAAGCCCTCTACCTCCCTGGCTACCGCGCCTCCCCGAGCAGCCGCCACCCCCACGGTCTCCTGTCCTCCTGGCTCCGGCTGCCACGAGCGATCTCCCCTGTGCGTAAGTGGCAGGCACCGTCCAGCTCCCCCTCTGGAGTCCAGGGTTTGGGACCCCGTGCTATGTCCCCACCCCCAGGGCGACCTTGGCCCCAGGAGGCACGTGAGAAGCCAGGACGCCTGACCCTCTGGACTGCTGTGCCCACTTACGCTTTCTGCGGAGCGGGCCTCCGCCTCCTGACTCAAGGACTTACTGGCTTCTGCCCGCGGTACTTATGATCCAACAGAGCTCTGTTTCCAGAGTCCCTCTGCCAGTGGACACACGTGTGTTTGAGCCAAAATAATGTTTTGAATCTTGAGGTATCAGATTCTTCAACACGAACAGCACCTTGCGTTGGGAACACCCGCCCCGTGCTGACCAGACTCCCCACACCGCCCAGCGCGGGGTCTGCCTCTCCCTGTGGCAGCTACAGACGAAAGCGGCCCCACGGCGGCTCCTGTGCAGGGTCAGAGGGGTTCACTTCCAGGACTCGGGATTCCCGGGATTCCCCGAGCCACTGGTGCCCAACCTGCTCACCGTAAGCCTTGCCCAGCGGGCCGGAGAGTCATGCCTTATGTCCCTTCGTTCTGTTCCTTCTTTTCCTCTGCCAAGACAGTTCCTGCTCTTCCACCTTCCTAGTCTGGGCTTCAAAATCGAAACGCCCGAAGTCCTGAACCGTCCTCTGACCTCCTGAAATGTGACCATCAATGGGAGAGGGACAGCTGAGAGGGAAAACCCGAAGCAATCCACAACAGGGAATGTTAAGAGTCAGGCGACAGGCCCCGAGGTTTCAGGCAGCGACGTTAAGAGGAGCTGTCGCTGAAACCAGAACGCGTCACCGGGAAGTCACCCTCCCGCTTGCAGAGCTCTCCGAACCCACCTACAAAGTCCTCGGGACGGCCCTGACCGGGACGGCCAGCCAATTTCAGTTCATATCTCCCTAGCCAAGCCTTCCCCTTCTCACGGAGAACGTCTTCTTTCTACCGATGCTTTTCCAAACGCCGGGCCAGGTGCCCAGGCGGCAGTCATTTCTGAGCCCCTCCAGCAAGCCGAGTTCCAGGTCCCTGCTTTCCCCCGTTGGAATTCAAGAGCTACCCAGCCAGCGGGCTACAGGGACAGAGTCCTTCCAGACACAGTTGGAATGACTTAGAATGTCTGCAGATGACCAAGGGACAGGAGGAAAAGCTGCCCCGGGGAAACTGCTCCAGCCCCCACAATGTTAGCCCTCTCTGGGTCCCCTCCCGGGGGTCCCCTCCCCGGGTACACATGGACCATCACTCATGTTGTCCCTGAAACGCAATGGAGCGACCCAGCCAGCCTGCCCTGGGAGGTCGGAATGCTGCTCTGTGCCGAGAAGAGCTCCCGGCTTCACACTCAGCAGACAGGCCATGAGAACCATCTCCACGAGGATCAGGAGGCCAGAGATGGAAATATGGGGCCCACGTGATGGCAGCAGGTCGACAGAGCTTCACCGAAACTGCTCTTTAGACAGCTCCGTTCTAAGCCTCTCGACCGGTAACTCCCTTCCAAATGTAGTCGGATCAAGGAATGTGCCTGCGGCTGGCAAGTGGTGATGATGTGGAGGCTGGGCTGGCAAAGCCAAAGGTGCAAGATCATGGGAGACAGAAGATTCCGGCCGCCGAGCGCACCCAAGGGAGCACCGGGTGGGCTGAGGAAGGCGCTCAAGGAGACTGGCCGCGGCCTCACTGTACTTCTGGCGCTGTCCTGCGCCGCTTCCAGGGAGAGTAAGAGGAGTCTCTCTCTTCTCTGCTCATGACTGAAAAGGAAGTGCCCGCTGCCAGGAGGGGCAAAGGGAGTCGGGTCCTTGAACCTCTACCACGGGACGCCAGACCGCACGGCACGCTGAGCACAGGGCACAGCGGCTCCCACCTCAGGGTGTCCACGGTGCAGGGGACCAATGAGCACACGTGGGACTTCCCTTCCCCTGAGACCAGGCAGCTGGGACACTCACCAATGCCAGCACCTTTCGTGCAAACAGCTACTTTCTGCAGAAGAAATACCCATCCGTACGTGCTGATCTGAGGCCAGCATTACAGTAAAACAAACGACAGCGGCTTCTCCGCACCCGTGGGAGCCCCCAACTGGACACACTTCCCATCGGTTTTATTCCAATAACCTCACACAGGCCAAACCCGAAAACATTCTCCATCTACTTCACACTTCCTCTCACGGGGGTCTGGCTGCTCCGCAACGCATTCGACGTGTACAAAAATCACATACGAGTCGTAAGCACTTGGACCACTAGCGACACACCCCCCACAGCAGGACAGGACAGTGACAGTTATCAGCAGCATTCACCAACGTGCACACACACCCCTGTGGCCTCAGCAGTGCACACGAGCGCGTGCGGTCCGGAGGACTTTAACAATCACCCTATTTGCTCCTTTACAGAAAAGCTTCAGATTTCTTCAAAATTAGCTACAAGAAATGAAAGGCCCAAAACAGTATCAAATACTTAAATCTCTTTTCCAACAATATAATGTAACATAATATAAATCCTTGGATATCCTCAAAGATTTTCAATTCTCGACATCCACAGAAAAGACGGGCGCTGGCCAGGCCACCACTATGGGTAGAATGCGCCGGATATGGGCAGAGGCAGGCAAGTGCAGAGATCAGAAAGGCCTAGATGGTCTGTAAGGTTCCTCCTGTCCCTGAGTGTCTTGAAAGGCAGAGCACCCCACCCCCAGCCCCGCTGCACTCCAGACGGTGCTCAATCTCCAGCACTTGGCCCGAGAATGCCTAGGAGTCACAGGCAGGAATGTTATCCCAAACATCCTACAGGAAGAGATTACCCACTCCGTGGCTTTGTTTCCTTTTTATTTCTGAACAAGACCTATACAAACCATGCAATTTCTTGGTGAGTGCAGGGTAAAATCAGATATTACATATAAGAAGCTTAGAATACAGTTCTGGCCAACGGCAAGCACGTGGCACTAACATCACATGTTTCCTATCTAATGGGGACAAAGGTAAAGCATGACGTCTGGTGACAGTTACTTTCCTCGTCCTCTGCAGCGCCCGCAGTTTCCGCACTCAGCAGCAGGCGCCACTGACCGACCTGAGCAACCACAACCCTAAAACAGAGAACACCATCCTCTGTAAGTTTAGGGCAATGTCTTTGCTCGTAAGATCGATGTGGCAAAATAACCCTGCTAGGAATCACCCAGAGGTGCCCACCCCGCCTCCCAAAATCCATCTGTAACCACGGAGAGGGGTTGGCGGGAGGGAGAATATGTTCCCATTTAACCTAACGCAAGCGCTTTTTCTCTTTAGAAACAATGATGTAAGTGTAGTAGAAATGACATCGTATCCCAGGTACATCTTAGGCCTTTATTTCTTTATTTAGAAATAGAGAGCAGGGCAGAGACAGACAGACAGAGAATCCCAAGCAGGCTCTGCACTGACAGTGTAAAGCCTGACACAAGGCTCAAACTCAGGAACCGTGAGATCATGACCTGAGCTGAGATCAAGAGTCAGATGCTCAAGCGGCTGAGCCCCCCAGGCACCCCTCATTTCGGGTCTTTGAAGCAGGGCAGCCTGTGCTCACAGACTGAGCCTCACCGATTAATCTCCTTACACTAGTGTCTGAACCTAACATGTGTGGGTGGGTTTGCTGCTAGACAGACAGGGTGAGCACGCATCAACCGACCTGCTCTCAGATAGCCTTAACCGTAGAGATTCAGGATTTCTCAAACCTGCAACTGCGCTGCCCCCCCCCCAACAAGGAAACATTTTGCAGGGGCGCCAGGGCGGCTCAGTCAGTTAAGCGTCCGACTTCAACTCAGGTCATGATCTCACAGTTCATGAGTTCGAGCCCTGCATCAGGCTCTGTGCTGACAGCTCAGAGCCTGGAGCCTGTTTTGGATTCTGTGTCTCCCTCTCTCTCTGCCGCTCCTTCGCTCAAGCTCCACCTCTCGGTCTCTTAAAAGGTAAATAAATGTTAAAAGAAAAAAAAAAAAGAAGAAGAAAACATTTTGTGCAGATTCCAATTCTTCAGGGGTTCTCTCCTCCTGTGGAAATCTTTTGAAAGTTATGGGCCTGAGGAAGATGAATACAGATGAAGTCTGCACACACTTTTCAGGACATTATGGGCCCTGGAGTAGGAAAGCTGGCAGCAAACATAACCGGAAGTCTCCAGCACCCCGTTACTGAAAGGATCGTTGCCCTCCCTCAGAGGAGCTCTCGCATTTACAGACTCCCTTCAAAGTCACTCTAGCTCTTTGAAATCAGCATAACTTTTAGCGTCTATGAGCACAGATTAGAAGTGTGTGTGCTACCATACACAACAAACCTTACCCAAATTTTCAGGCTCAGGTTTTTTTTTAATTTTTGTTAATGTTAATTTTTGAGAGAGACAGAGACAGAGTGCAAGCAGGGGACACACAGAATCCAAAGCAGGCTCCAGGCTCTGAGCTGTTCGGCACAGAGCCCGACGCGGGGCTAGAACTCACGAACTGCGAGATCATGACCTGATCTGAAGTCAGACTGAGCCTCAGGCTCAGTTTTTCATAAAGCCAGAATCCTAAAAAGTTATTTTGTTCCTCGCAAACATTCACAGAGGTCACAACAAGCAGCCCAGGACAGGCTGCATAGCAGAGGACACACTGATGAATAAATGAGTGATACACAATCTAATTAGCTTACTCACCATGGAGGCCAAGGCTCGGGAGGCCCAGAGCAGGACGCTCTCAGAGGAGCCGTGGTGGGTGCTGCCTCAACCCCAGCGCCTCCCTCCCATGCGGCCTGTCCCCCAGGGCAGCCTCACTCAGGAAGACAGAGCTGCTGGGAATCCAGGAGCCCAGCCTCAGACGAACCCAATTTTCAAATTTCGGCATCCGCTGAGGAAGCCTTTCCTAAGTATGGGGTGTGACGAGTTCCCACTTCAGGTCAGAAGGAAAAGCATTTCACCCTTCACCGTGAGGCCGCCGCTGTACATCGTGTGAGGAACGTGGGCTCCCGTCCTGGACGTCGGGGAGGGGCTGAGCTCGGCCGCTCTAACGCGCTCCCAGTGATGCTGGCCCGGGGACAATTTGGGCAGCAAGGGGCTACACACAGGCTCTGTTCCCTTTAATTCCGGCGCACCTAAGGGTGCGGAGCCCAGTGACGGGGAAACCACAACAGCATAATAATAACAGAAGACTGATTCAGGTCCCAGCAACTCCGTTCACGGAAAGTGGTGCCTTCCTTCCTGGGTCAAAGCTGGGAAATGAAGACTGCATTTTGCCACAGCAGAAGCGATGGCCTGCGAAGGAATTAAATAATCTGCTTAAGGAAAACAGAGGAGGATGGGGGGAGAGAAGAAAGGGAGCAGGTGGAACGGAGGACGCCGTGTGGAGCCACGGCCTGGCTCTGTCCACCGCAGGGGTATGTGGGGACCCCTTGGGGTGCGCCCCGGATTGGCCAACAGGGCACAAACTGCTTCCACACAGGGGATGTTCAGAACTCCAGAGTGCCGATCGTCCTCAGTGAGCGGTGAATGACAAGGTGTCTGCCCCCCACGCCCCCCGGCCCAGAACAAAGGATCAAGACCGAGGCTGGAACCAGTCTGCCGGGGAACACCTCACGACCTCACTGGGTTCGTAGGATCAGAAAGAGCAGAGTAGGAAACTCTTCCTCACGCACGGAAAGTGAGCACTGTCCTGAGAGTCCACGACACGTGGGTTCGTCCACCTCCTGTTTGCACCGCAAGCCTGGGAGACCATCTAAAGTCCTTGGTTTTTCCATCTGTAAAATGGAGGTAATCATGGGGCCCCTCTCCATTACTGAGAGGACTAACGTGGTTCTGTACAGAGCCACGGACACAGGGAGCCTTTAACCAACGGGACCTGTTACCAGTTTTCTTCCAACCATTCGGCAGAGCAGCGGTGCAGGCAACCTCTGAGGACCCTTCCCTCCGGGACATTCTAGGACTTAGTGATACTTTTCAGTCCCGCCCAAGACTTTGCTGCTATTTTCCTGATTCTAAAGCAAACCAGTTCATAGAGCAAAACCTTAAATACATAGGCAAAAACCTAACCACCATAAATCTAAAAGCTATTTGGGGATACTTATATATAGTGCATCTGTCTGTATCACAGCCGGTCCCTGCAATAGAGCCAAGTATATGCTTAACTGTCGGTGAGTAGCTGAGAGAACAGAGCAGTTTCCATGAAGGAAATAGCTGGATATACCAGGAAAATAGCACGGACAGATCAGAGATGCTGACAGAGAGTGAGGCAAAAACTAGCCTCACTGTAATAGTGAATATATATGCTCACGTTAAGTACATATAGAAGCTGGCTACAAAACCAGGCAGGAAAAGGGGCACCTGGGCGGCTCGGTCAGTTAAGCATCTGACCCTTGACTGTGGCTCAGGTCATGATCTCACGGTTTGTGGGATCAAGCCCCACATTGGGTTCCACGTTGACGGTGCAGAGCCTGCTTGGGATTCTCTCTCTCTCTGCCCCTCCCCCGCTCATGCTCGCTCGTGCGCGCGCGCTCTCTCTCTCTCTCTCTCTCTCGCTCTTTCTCACTCTCTCTCTCTCCCAAAATAAATAAAATAAACATTAAAAAAATATAAAATAAGGGGCACCTGGGTGGCTCGGTCGGTTGAGAATCTGATGTCGGCTGGGGTCATAATCTCATAGTCTGTGAGTTCAAGCCCCGCATCAGGCTCTGTGCTAACAGCTCAGAGTCTGGATCCTGCTTCAGATTCTGTGTCTCCCTCTCTCTCTGCCCCTCACCCTCAAGTGTTCTCGCTCGCTCTCTCTAAAAAATAAATATAAAAAATTTTTAAATAAATAATAAAGTCAGGCAGAAAAAGACCTAATACATTAGCTTTCCTCTAAGATCTGTTACATCCTTTTACCTGGAATATTATTCCCCATGTTCAAATGTCCGAACCCCTGTGACTGGAAAAAGACAGGGTGGAAAGAAAACACAGAATAACTGAACACGTAATTTTTACATCTCACCGGACTCAACGGTCTTCAGTATCTCTTCCCCTCCAACGCACTGGAGTTGGGGCTCATTGGAGGAAAGTTCCGCCCATGTTTCACACCGTCGGCCCCTGATGCTCGCTCCGAGGTGTGAAAGGAATTGTCAAAAAGAAATGAGAGAAGGACCGGCCAACCTCCAAATGAATGAGCCCCAAAACATATTTATTTGAAAGTTCAAAGCCTCTATTTTAAACACACTACTCCGGTTTGTCCCAAATAAGCTTCAGAAGACCAGAGTGCTTTCCCTGGTGAAGATCTAAGGAACTGGGAACCGCCGGCCCGGGCACAAGCAGCTCTTTGTCCTGACCCTCCACGGGGCTGCTAACGAGCTGGCAGTGGGACGGCGGGCGGAGCGCCCTGCCCCTCTGGGCAGGCTGCGACCCTCTCCCGCCAGGGGCGCCGAGGGCCCGCACCCTCCCCTCCCTTCAGTCCTCGAGCCTGCAGCACCTGCAGCCGTGGTCCCCACGGCCCTGCACACCGGCGCTAAAGATAAGAAGATGATCAGAGAAGCCACTTGACCAGGCAAAGAAGCCAGTCTGCGGGCGCCAGGCCCGGGGGCCAGCCCCCAGTCCCCGGGGACGAAGCCTGGCTCTGCCACAGACAGTGCTGGCACAGGAAGGGCGGTGGAGGAAGGGCTCTCCCCTCCCTCCAGGCAACAGGTCATTCGTCCTGCAAATCTGAGTACACTTTGTTTTCCTCTGAAATTAATCATCCCCACGCCTCGCAAGAGAACTGGGATCACTCAACTGAAAAAGAGAAATGTTTCCCCCAAAACGGTGGGAAGCCAGGCCAGCGCACCCCCGGAGCTCCTGAGGGCCGGGCTGGGAGGAGGGGGTCTCCGCGCTCTTCACGCGCGAGACCCGCGGAAGGAAGCAGCCGCAAGTAAATGAAAACCTGCATAAAAGCCCTTTGCAGCCCAGAAAAGGAAATCAGGGTTTCCGCTCTCCACTCCTTCCCCTCCCCAGCCTTCTCTCACTGAGTCATGCAAGGGCAACTTCAGCGGTGGGACGCTGCGGGGGGTGCCAGCTGCTTCCTCAAACGACACCCATCTCCTCACAACCCACAACGCTTCCAACAACGGTCTTCAGAAATTCCTTAGAGAAGCCCAAAGTAGTTTGGAAAAGTCGAGGGAGAGGGGGAATTCCAGTGCTTCCCCAGTAATAAGACTCTCCCCCTGGAAAAAGGATCTAAACTCTAAACAGAAAAAGCTTTCATATCAGGGGCGCCCGGGTGGCTCAGTCAGTGAAGCCTCTGACTTTGGCACAGGTCACCATCTCCTGGTTCGGGGGTTCGAGCCCCGCGTCGGGCTCTGTGCTGACAGCTCAGGGCCTGGAGCCTGTCTTGGATTCTGTGTCTCCCTCTCTCTCTCTGCCCCCCCCTGCTTGTGCTCGATCTCTTGCTCTCTCTCAAAAATAAACATTTAAAAAAAATTTTTTTAAAGAAAATTTCCATATCAGAATATTAATCTCCCAAGCAAGAAAGCATCCTCAGTTAAAGAGGCTTATCACACATGTGAGGGGAAAAAACACATATGCTAGGGATTAAAATTTAAATTCCAGATTTATTACGGGTGTGTCCGTCAATTTACATTCTTACATTCATAAAGTTTTGTCTTTTTAAACGCTTATGTTTTGCAATCATCTTGGCTGTTTTCCCAGGAGACAAAAAAAAAAAAAGGGCAGAATAAGGAGAAGGACGCCTAAAATCTGAGAGTCATCGCTGGTATCCTAACCACCGAAAAGCTGGCTTCAGGTCTCTCATCGTAGGGGACAGACATCCTTGCACTAAAGCAGTCCAACGACACTTCAACACGTTTCTTACGAACAGGACACAGAGCCCTTGCGGAGGCAGCTATAGGGGTGCTGTACAACTGATGTGGGGATACCCAACATGACAGGCGGCGGGAGGAGGTGTAGACAGGATGGGGCGCAGAGAAGGGATTGTACCCCCACCTTGACAAGACTTGTCTCTATAGTATGTAATTTGGAATGTATATAATCCCTTCTAAGTAGATTTTAGGTGCTACGGGCACGGGCGATTTTTGTTACGACCTCCCACAAGGCACAGCACATGCATGGCTAGATAACTCAGTGCACACAACGGATGTCCACACCACTCCTACTGACCAAGAGCGCAAGAACATGCCTGTAGGGGCGCCCAGGTGGCTCAGTCTGCTAAGCGTCTGGCTTCGGCTCAGGTCATGATCCCAGTTCAGAGCCTGGAGCCTGCTTCAGATTCTGTGCCTCCCTCTCTCTTTGACCCTCCCCTGCTCATGCTGTCTCTCTCTCTCTCTCTCTCTCAGAAATAAATAAAACATTAAAAAAAAAAAAAAAAGAATGCGCCTGTAGTCGGATGGGCAGCGACCGTCCCCGGGAAGAAAACCCGGGACTGGGAAGCGAGGGGAGGAGGGGAGGGTGGTGTTTTCAGAATCACTTTGGAGAAACTTTCCAAACACCATACTCCCCGCCCCTCTGGGATTCTGAGGAACCCGCCGGGGTGTGGCTGCCTTCCCTCCTTCCCTGTCCCCAACCCCCCGTCCAGGCTCACCACCTAAGTGTGCCACTGCTTCTGCTGGGTGTGTCTTACATCCTGTGTGTGCGTTTGTGGGGCGCGGTGGCTAATGATTTACAGCCTCGCTACAGAAACCTGGCATCTTCTTCGGTATGAGACGGGGGACAGTTGCCTGATTCTGACAGGTGGGGGGTGTGGCTGGGGGTTAACAGCTTTTATAGACTTCCGCTGAACGCCCTTCTTGCCAGGTGCGGACCTACAGCCCTGGCTGCGGGCCTTGCTGGGGTCCCATGGTCCTCACTGGAATCGCCCTTGGAGGCCCTAGAGTCCGCTTGCCTCTGCTTGGCCAAGTCAGCAACCCCTCCTTCCACAAGCTGGGGATGCTCTTCCCTGCGGGGGTCCCCTCCTACTGTCCTCTATCTTTGTGGGACCTGAATCCTTCATTTTCTCATTTTAGAGGTGTTTTGGAAGGACCAGGATTTGCGCCGGATTTTACGAGAAATGACTGTGATTGCTTCTCTCCCTGCACGCCTCTCAGTCCCAAAGGACAGGGGTCGTACAAACTTTGTTTCCCCACAAACCTAGCACAGCCCAGGCACATGGAAGATTTGTTAATATTTGCTGAGTGCGTGAATCATTTTAAAGCATAAAGATCACAGATCCTTAAGCTTTTAAAGAATCTTCACCGTTCCAGGTTACCCTCCCTTCTAGCTGTTTCCCTCCATGTTCTAGTGATAGTGTGTTTAAACACCAGATTACTAATCTAATCCCCCTTCCAAAACTCCTTAGGGCGGAGGCTTACAACCCACTGAGTACAGAATACACTCACACGCTTAAGTCACTCTATGTTCGCGTGGAGCTCCCGGAAATAAACTCCGCACAATACAAAACGTGTAGAAGTTCTCCCAGATCTACTATCTACTGCCCTACTTGAGTTCGGGTCTTAAAAATGATGCACTACATCGGTTTCACAGCCAACTCGCGGGTCATGGCCTCCAGTCGGAAGACGTGGCTGTTCAACCTTTTAAGTCTCAGCCTGGACAGTGTGTCCTCAGGAGAAGCGTCCCTGCCCCCCTAAGTCATGGATGCCTGTTCTCCTCCAGGCTCCCATGAGCCCCCAGCCCTTCCACATTCACCTGTGGGACGATGGCCTCGGTCTGCGGGGCAGCAAGGAATGCAGCCAATCAGAGAGAGCTGAACACGTATATCCACATAAGACACGCACACACGAGGTGTCTCGGTGGCTCAGTCAGCCGAGTGCTGGACCCTTGACTTGGACACAGAGTCATGGGATGGAGCCCCACACTGGGCTCCACACTGAACGTGGAGGCTCCTTGGAATTCTCTCTCTCCCTCTGCCCCTCTTCCCTACTCATACTCTCTCTCTCTCTCTCTCAAATAAAAAAACCATGTACGCACACATGCTTACAGCGACATGACTCACAACAGCCAAAAGGCAGAAACAACTCCAGTGTCCTCTGATGGATGAATGGAAAAACAAAACATGGCGCATCCATACAATGGAATACTGTTCAGCCATGAAAAGGAATGGCGTGTTGACGCACGCTTCGACACAGATGAGTGTTGAAAGCATGTGAAATCAAATAAGCTATACGAAAAAGGTCTTGAAGAATTCCTTTTATAGGGGGCGCCTGGGTGGCTCAGTCAGTACGACTTCAGCTCAGGTCATGATCTCGCGGTTCGTGGGTTCGAGCCCCGCGTCGGGCTCTGTGCTGACTGCCAGCCCAGAGCCTGGAACCTGTTTCAGTCTGTGACTCCCTCTCTCTCTGACCCTCCCCTGCTCACGCTGTCTCTCTCTCTCTCTCTCCTAGAAATAAAAAAAAAATTAATAAATAAATAAATAAATGAATAATTAAAAGGAGGAATCTAGAGATGAGCACTGAGTGTCGTACGTGGGTGATGAATCATGGGAATTGCTCCTGAAGCCAAGAGCCCACTGTATATTCTGTACGCTAGTTAACTTGATGATAAACTTTATATAATAATAAAAAAAAAAAAAAAAGAGGACTCTAGACCTGGGAATTGGCCCTAGTTGCACACACAGGAGTAGAATCTGCCTCAGTTTCCCTTTACGGCCCCCACCCCGATTCCAGCACAAGAGCAGGTGTGTGGCAGAGGCAAGTGCTCCGTGCGCATTTGCTGAATTAATAATAACGGACTTCGTGACCATGACCGGATGGGCTCTCTCGGTCAGGGAGAAGCTTCCTCCTCGGGGCGGCCTGCGGCCAGCGGCTCTGAAAGGAAATGGGGTTCATTCTCATTATCTGACCTTCCACTTTCAATTACAGGACAATCCAAAGTCCAATATCCTTTATGATGATAAACTGAAGGGGTTTTCGGAGAGAGAAAGACATGGTCTCCTCTCCCAATGTTTCCAAAAGAGAAAGGTGTACAACAGTCTGTGTTACAAAACCTCACATGAAATCCTGCTAAAAAAAAAAAAAAAGCATTCTCAGTTAAAAATATTTTTTAAAAAAGGGAGTGGGGGGTGGCGCCCGGGTGGCTCAGTCAGTTGAGCGTCCGACTTCAGCTCCAGTCATGATCTCGTCGTGTGTGAGTTCAAGTCCCGCGTCAGGCTCTGTGCTGACAGCTCAGAGCCTGGAGCTGCTTCCGATTCTGTGTCTCCTTCTCTCTCTCTGCCCCTCCCCAGCTCATGCTCTGTCTCTCAAAAATAAACATTAAAGAAATTTTTTTAAAAAAAGCATTCTCAGGGAGAGGGGGTGCTGTGGGGCAGGAGCCGCTCAGTCAGAGGACACTCCACAATGGCTGCCACCTCAAACTGCTCACGTGACGTTAATTCCTGCAAGTGTAGTTTCAGCTCAGCTACAGACAACAGCCAGCCCCCAAAACAGATTCGGGATAAAGGCTCGGGGAAACCACAATCGCAAAAGGAGTGCACTGATCTTTCCTTAATAAAAATAAAAGTTTCACATTAGTGTTAAATAACGTAGCTTAATCCACACGCAGCCACTTTTTCATCCTGAGCATAACCGGAAGCTACCTCATTTCGGGTCTTATCAGGGTCTGTTTAAAGGCCAACACCCACAGCCACACCTGCGGGAACACCACCAGCTTGCATCAACAAGTGGGCAACAACATTCGGACCCAAGAGGGGAAAATTTTGGTTGTTCAATAAAAATAAAACCAATAATCACAAAAACCCATTTTTCACCCCACTCCCCATAACCCCTGCCCCCCCCAAAAGGCTTCAAACTTCAGATTTAGATGCCTATAGAGTGGCCAACGGAAACACAGTCTCTAAACAAAATAACACGATGGGGGATCCCCCCCATGGCATTTTCTCCCCACACTAGTTTGG
Source organism: Hyaena hyaena (assembly GCF_003009895.1). Classification (NCBI taxonomy): domain Eukaryota; kingdom Metazoa; phylum Chordata; class Mammalia; order Carnivora; family Hyaenidae; genus Hyaena; species Hyaena hyaena. Next base: position 174,590 of record NW_024081244.1, on the reverse strand, counting down.
CCCTCAGTGGAAGCTGTTCCCCAGTAACTAAACACTTTTCTATTTGACCACCTTCTTCAACATTATTTTTTTTTTCTTTTCTTAATGTAATTTATCATCAAGTTGGCCACCATACAGCATGTGCAGTGTGCTCTTGGTTTTGGGGGTAGATTCCCGCGAACACGATGGCCGCGCAGTAGAGACAGGCACCGGCCTCTCTCCTGAGTCTTGCAGCAGACAGTCCTGGGATCTTAACCTACACAATGGCTACATAGTCACAAAGGATGACAATGACCTCCATGTCCCCACGAGAGAAACACTGTGTTCCTTTATTCTACGCTCTATCAGCCAAGGGACAAGAACCACCTATGAAAAGCAACTTTGGATTAAAAAACTATCCATGGCCTCCAGTGAATACAACTCAGGACATAAAATGTAAAGGCCCAAAACTAAGCAGAAGAGGGACAATTCTCACAGCGGCAGCCAGGTCCTAGAAGCAAGAGTCACTGCTCACCGACGTGCCACTTGCCTTAACTACTCAACAAAATTAAAGTCCATTAACCCAATGCTAACACCCAGAAGAGCTCCCCGATTCACCTAAGGGTCCAGAGAATGATCTTTCCTTCTGAAATGCAAAGAAATGAGGAGCCTGCAAGCAGGACACTCTTCAAGTATCACTAACAGAATTAGCTGGGCCCTAGGTGCCTGGTGGCTCAGCTGGTTAGGTGTCCAACTTGGCTCAGGTCATCATCTCGTGGTTCATCAGTGCAAACCCCACATCGGGCTTCGTGCTGGCGGTGCAGAGCCTGCTTGGAATTCTCTCCCTGCCTCCCTCTGTCCTCTTCGGTACACTGACTCTCTCTCCGCACCCCCCCCCCTCAAAATACATAAGTACATTTAGGAGCACCTGGGTGGCTCAATCAGTTAAATATCTGTCTTCAGCTCAGGTCATGATCTCACAGTCCATGGGTTCAAGCCCCATGTCGGGCTCTGTGTTGACAGCTTGGAGCCTGGAGCCTGTTTCAGATTCTGTGTCTCTGCCCCTCTCCTGCTCAAGCTCTGTCTGTCTCTCTCAAAAATAAATAAGTGAATAAAATAAAATACCAAACAGCTCCACTTCCCACCAGCTCTCACGAGCCCCCACCATCCCCACATCATGAACTGAAAGAGCAGAGCCAGGGGGTGAGGGGCATTAACCCTCAGGTGTCCTGTTTCCCAATTTTTCAAAACAAAACCGGCTCTCTGAAGGCCTGTGCCTCCTTCCCCATCTAGACAGACAGACAATGTCCACTGTTCTCTGCCGCCAGCCGAGCAGGCGGAGAATTCTGCTCAGGCTAAGATTCAGAAGTGTCAAAACGTGTCAAAATCTAACCCTGGGAAACAGGCTTCCAAATGCTTCTCACATCTCTCCTGCAACTCACAGCAGCAAATCCGCCAGAAGCCAAAGGGCCAGACTCCCCAATTCACTAGCAACCTCATCAAAGCAATGGAGCACATTCAATGCTAGAACACAGAGCCAATCCACGGTCACTGTGGGCTCACTGGGTCTCAGCAACCGCTTTGTCCCAAGTTCATAACAGGAAAACAGTGATACTGAATATGCTCTAACATAAATATCCGACACGTAAGCAGAGAAAACTGCAGCCTGGGACCTTAGATCCAAGGAGGCCAAGCGATCTGCACCTGAAGTTGTCCAGCTCCAAGGACCTCAATCCCATGCTCCACCTGGCACACAGACCGGCACATTCTAGGACTGGACAGCTCTGGCTGTTGGGGAGGTTTTCTGAGTTTCCAGACAACCCCTCTGTGTCTGCTGCTCTCAGTTCAGTACCACAGTTAATAAATCTATGCCCTCTCCTCTCCTCCCATGTTAAGGGCTGCTCAGCACTGAGGAGAAGGCAGCCCCCTAACACAATGTGCACACAATTGGGGAGATTCACGTATTTAAGGAACCTCTCCTTGCCCCATTTCTCAATACTCTTCTTAGAGTGTACTGAAATTACCCTAAAGATTTCTTTTTCTTTTAATGTTTTATTTTTTCTTAAGAGAGAACGTGAGAAAGAGAGCATGAGTGGGAAAGGGACAGAGAGAGAGTGGGACAGAGGATCTGAAGCAGGCTCCACACTGTCAGCACAAAGCCCCATGTGGGAACCGTGAGATCCCACGGACCGTGACCATGACCTGACCCGAAGTCGGATGCTCAACAGACTGAGCCACCCAGGCGCCGCCCCCCCAAACATTTCTAAGAAGCCTACCCAGTGTCTTCTCAAACCAAACCCAATGGAGGAGACCCCCGGAGAAAGGACTTCTTTCTGGACTTCACTCCAGTCAATTCCCAGGCCACCACTCGGAGCCTTCAAAGCACAGCTCCTTGCCACGGATGGCCCACAACAACTACTTGGTAAATGAGACATCTCAATAACCTCCCCTAAAAGTGGGAGAGATCACTGTGTCTCTTCTTGACCTATTTTTTTCCGAACTGGCTAATCTATAAAGCGTCAGAAGCAGATATAACAGTGGTTTGAAGGGATATGTGAGTCCTAATATACAGGTCCTTGTGCCAAAGAAAAAACGCTGAAATAAATAAGTCATCGCCCTTTCTCGGAGTTCCACAAAACACTCGTGCCCTATGAAATGTGCAATGAGTATCAAGTAAGAATGCTAAAGGTTCCAAAAACAGAGAAAAGGAGAAATGCGTTCAAGTTTGGGAAGTACACAGTCCAAGTTCTCAGGCATGGGCCACTTCCCTCCCAGCACGTCTATTCCTATCAGACTAGCACGAGCCGTTCCTCAATTTGAGAAACAGGCTCAGAGCCACATGAGGTTTCTCCTGGTTTATGTGCCACAACACACTGGGAGGAGAGCCGACAGGAAACGAGGTGCTTTCTTGGGTTACTTCCAACCACCGTAGGTGAAATTTTAGGTGACAGCCTCACTTGTTTAAAAATAATAAAATAAAATCACGCATTACAATCGGATCCCACAAAAGAGATGAAGCGTCATCTCTGAGAGCCCACGGAATCTTTCCATTGAAGCGTCAAAAGCAACTGTCACGATGCAAAGGAAGATCTCCCCGGCGGGGGGCAGCCGGCAGCCAGCGGCAAGCTGAAGGAGCGTGTCATCTCTCTGCCATGTAGGCGATGAAACCCAGCCTGGGCCACCAGGAAAGAGACCGCTCTCCCTGAAATGCTGTGCAGGAGCAGAAAGACGGAACACTCACCCCGCCGCCCGGTACCACACGGTGGGGTATGCGGCAGCTCTTCTCCCTGAGCATCCCATGACCCCCGGTCAGGGGCCGGCACATCGGAAGCCTCTACCCCGCTCATCGCTGACCAAACGCAACCCCGGTTCCAGCGTGTGGGGCGGCCCGCCCGCTCCCTGCCTGGCCGCGCTGCTGTCACCGATCCCCGCGTCCTGCTCAGTTAGAGGCGGGTGATGTCAGACGAGGCCACTGAGCAAAGCAGGTCGGGCTCGAGATCTGCACTCCAGGCCTGGCTCCTCTATTAGGCAAACAGGCCTGTAGGGCAGGAAAAGGTCGCTGGGGGCGAGGGGTGCGTCACACAAGGAGACGACAAGGAAACAGTCCTGGGTCCCCTCTCCAGCAGGGCTGTCTCCCCAAGGATATAGTTTGATAAGAGGAGAACCCTGATCACACGGAGTCGGGCGCCAAATCTTTTAAACTGGCCTTGAGAGCAAGCCCTGGCCGCCATCTCCATAACCCATGAGCCCGGGGACGTCAGCGAGCCGCGTGAGCAGCCAGGGCCGGACTTCACCCCTGCTCACTCCTCCTCTGCAGTGATCTGTGTGGAAGAACCCGGCAAACACGCCCGAAATACTTGTATTCCGGTCCAGGTTGTAATGGGAAAGAGAAGGGGGGAGGGACTAACCCACCGGGCAGGGCCTGGGCCCCTCATTCGAGCTACAGACATTTCTTTAGGTCCCTGAATTTTTCAAAAATGATTCGCAAGGCTGATTTCAACACTGGACTGCCCATATTTCCAGTGATTTTTTTTAAGGCTCTAACTACCCCTCAAAAAAGAAAGCAGGAGAGTCCGTAGCAGGAAGCGTTAAGAGAAAATGTTACTAAAGTCAAAGCAACTGATCCCTGGTCTGATTTAGGGAAGTGAATCAAGGTCCAAGGTTTTCTGAAACACGCCCTGTGCAGGTGTCTTCGGGAAAAGATGTCTGCACTGCTGACTTCAACTCCTCACGAAGAGGGCGTTCTGAAGCCACCACAGGCCGGGGTCCCAGCCTCACGGAAGCGGCAAGCCAGGCACCTGTCTGCAGAGCCCACCCGGCCCTCTACCAGAAGGTCTCTATCTGTTGGGTTCTCACAGGTGACAAAGAAGAGACATACGCTGAAGAGGTCTCCATTCCTCGTGGTCTCATACGAGGATATTTAGAGACATAAGACAGGAAACCCTATGAGCGGCTGCCCAGGGGGGTCTAGTAGAAAACAAAACACTACCGTTCCAAGATACACTAGTTTCAAGAGTTCAATGCACCCAACCTTATGCTCGCGCTTTCCAAAGCAGCCATCAAGGCTCTGTCGGCCTCACCCTGCTCACTCTTCTCACCACACACACTGGCTCATTGCCGGCCTCTTCGTGAGCCCCGGGTACCACTACCCAAGGGCTTTCACTGCCTCGTGCCTCGAGCTCTCCTCTCCCTTCTCTGTGTCTGCTGCCTGCCTCTCTCTCTGTCCTCCACCAACTGCATGTTGAGTGCATAGAGTCAATGAGCTCTGCCCTGCGAGTCAGAGGCTGACGGCTGACTACAGATGCTGGCCTCGGGCCTCGGGCGCAAGACCCCTCGTTCCATCAGCTGTGGCCGAGGGGTGGGGCTCGCTGGACCCAGCACAGGGATGCCGAGGAAAGAAACCCTTCAAAAGGAAGCTGGAGACGTGGCCGGGTCTCAGAGGCAGCAGACGCCTCACGTGACCAAGTGCCTCGTCCACATCATTTTCCTGAGCAGAGTCCAAAGCTCTGTATGCGACAGGTTATGATTATTTCTCGGTGAGACTTACTCCATGGGTCTCTAACTGGGGCTTAAGGATCTAACCCAGTGTTTCTCAAGTTGCGTCCAGATCAAAATCATCTGAAGGGCTCGTGAAAACAGACTGTTGGGCCGTACCCCCAGGGTGTGCGATTCAACAGCTCCGGACGGGCCCCTCAGGAGTTTGCGTCTCTAGCAAGTTCGCAGGTGATGCTAAAATGTGCAGTTCTCAGAAACACACACTGAAAACCACCTAGTGGCACCTACTAGCTGTCTTAAGACAAACTCTTGTTTGGTGCAACCTGTTATTTTGTTTTATACAGACTTAAGTAGGGGGGGTGCCTGGGGGGCTCAGTCGGTTAAGCGAGTGGCTTCAGCTCAGGTCACGGTCTCGCGGTTCAGGAGTTCGAGCCTGTGCTGTCAGCACAGAGCCCACTTTGGATCCTCTGTCTCTCTCTCTCTGCCCTTTCTTCTCTCTCCTTCTCTCTCTTTCTCTCTCAAAAACAAACATTAAATGAGTACATGGATTTAAGTATCTAAATACCTCAAAGAGGAGTATTTCTAAATGCAAATGGGTTTGTAGGTAAATTTACCATAATGATATCCTAGAACTGTACATTTTCTGACTTCGATACAACTCTGTAAACTACATAAGACTAGGTACTGATCGAAACCAGTTAGTCTCAACTCAGTGGCAATTCTGACACCCAGAGAAGAGGCGACCAATTCTGACACCAAGAGAAGAGGCGACGATGTCTGAAGACATTTCTAGCTGTCCTAACTGGGAGAAAGAGGCGAGGCCATCAGCATCTAGCAGCCAGAGGCCAGGGACGTTCAGCACCTATGATGCATGGACAGCCCCCTGCAATGAGAACTATCAGTGGTGCTGAGGCTGATTCACCCTGACCTAAAGGTGACTGAGAAGTAGGGGTCCTGCGTGGCCTGGAGATTCAGGAGCCAGCATGCTCAGAGTCGCTCTAATGTGGAAAAGCAGAGCCACTCCAGCCAACAAGCCCCAATCATACCCCTGCCACAAAATGGGGCGATCCCGACTGAAGCGCAAAGGAAGCAACCGAGCCAGGCACCAAGAACACCTACGGGGATGAACAAGAGCCAAGCACTGATGCTCAGAGTTGTTTTCTCGTTTGAAATCTGACTCACTTGGAAGTGAAAGAGGGGTTTGAGCCCGTTTCTGAACACATGCGGATTTGCAGGAATAAAGAGGTGAGAAAAGATACCCCCAGAAAATGCATAAGACTGCCTTCAGAGACACATTCCTCAAACCCTTTCTTTTTTTTTAATATTTTTATTTATTTCTAGGAGAGAGAGAGACAGCGTGAGCAGGGGAGGGTCAGAGAGAGAGGGAGTCACAGACTGAAACAGGCTNGAGAGAGACAGCGTGAGCAGGGGAGGGTCAGAGAGAGAGGGAGTCACAGACTGAAACAGGCTCCAGGCTCTGAGCCGGCAGTCAGCACAGAGCCCGACGCGGGGCTCGAACCCACGAACCGCGAGATCATGACCTAAGCGAACGTCGGACGCTTAACCGACTAAGCCACCCAGGCGCCCCTCCTCAAACCCTTTCTTAGAAATAAGATTCTCGGGAATGATGCACCTTCCTGAAGAGCAGCAGAGAGAAAAAATCTTAAACCCATTTCTGTAGACACATCGATACTGGCTTCAAGGAGGTCTGAGCAGAGAAACATGAAAACACGTATCTAGCACAGGACCAGGAGGAGATGCAGGGTAGAGATACTTCTTTTAGAGAATTTACATAAAATGTAGCAGAGCGGGGCACCTGGGTGGCTCAGTCCATTAAGCATCCAACTTCGGCTCAGGTCATGATCTCACGGTTCATGGGTTCGAGCCCCACATCGGGCTCTGTGCTGACATCTCAGAGCCTGGAGCCTGCTCCGGATTCTGTGTCTCCCTCTCTCTCTGCCCCTCCCCTGCTTGCATTCTGATTCTCTCTCTCTCTCAAAAATAAATAACAAAAACATTTAAAAAGAAGAAGAAAAAGCCATCCCTGGAGTTAAGGCTAACTACACTGCAAGCCTGTGTCTCCAGAACATGAAAACAGAGAGCCCTCCCTCCTCTGATGGACAGAGGGCCAGACATAAAGGAGCTGAGCGGGGAAGGCTTCCCACGCTCGCATCAGATATAAAGACAGACGTCACTGTCATTAAACCTCTGCAGCGAGAACAATGCTTCAGAAACTGCTTCAGAAACTCGAAGTGACAAGGTGCTGATGGTCTCTCCTTGAGGCTCGCCCAACCTCTCCCCTGCAGCCGCCAAAGACAGCCCACCGTGGAGTGTAACCAGGGTTATTCGGCAAGCTGCTGCACAGGAAACCACTCCTCGAAGTTCCCAGTTTGGTCACAGATCGTGAATTCTGAGGGGACAGAAGTTCTGCGAAGGAGCTGGAAGCCCAAAGACTTGGGTGGAACCATCCATACGCGCCGAGTCGCTGTCTGCAGACCTGGGGCTTTCATCAGCACGAGTCGTGCTGCAGGCGGGGGACAGACTTTCCCAGCTTCAACCCCTGTGCTCCCCAGGACACGGGCAAAGCAGGGGAACCGGGCCCCAGGCTTTAACGGGGCTTGCGGGCTGCCCCAAGTGCCGCACTGAAGAGGCCCAGCCTTCGCGGGACAGGAAGCACGGGGGCTTCTCTCCAGGTCTCGGTTCCCTCCTCTTCCTGGGAGACAAGGTCTTTTTCTGGTTGCTAGTGACAACTCACAGGACCGCGGAGCCAGGAAACCAAAAGCGCCCCCACTAATGCCTCGCCAACCAGCCGGGACCGCACGGGCCGTGCCCTGAGCCCCCACTCAGCAAGGGTGCCGCTGGGCGCTGGAGGCCAGGGGCAGGCATCGGGGGCACAGAGACGGCCCTCGGGGTACAGAGATGGTCCCGGCCAGGGGCAGGCATCGGGGTACAGAGACGGCCCTGAGGGTGCCTTGCAGGGCTTCCGAAATCTCTGTCACTGCCTGGCGTCTGCTGCCCGTGTTCCCGTCTGTTCCACAAGTGACTAAGATCGTAGCCCTGAAAATGCGAGGGGTCTCGCGTGCCTGCTCGACGGCAAGAAGGGGGTCCCCGGGGACCTCACGGTGCCATAAGCAAAGTGCCGGCCACTGACCAGCTGTGAAAGGAGAGAAATGCAGGCTGAAGCCTTCAGGGGCTGAGAGGCTGCTCCCGGGGGAAGCTCACAGCACCTAAACGGAAAGACCCCATGGTGGGGGGGGTGGTTAGGAAAGGGGTGAAGAAGCAAGGAAGGGAAGTGGGAACAGAAGACCCCTCTGAAGCTGCACACGGAGAAGGGAACGGCCATACAGGCTCAGGGAGAGCGTGTGAGGTCCGCAGGTGAGGTAAATAAGCTGCCTTCCCAGCCGTCTGGGAGGAGAAGTGAGGTCTCCTCTCATTATGATACTAAAATAACCTCCAGGACACAGGACCAGCTGTGTGTGCTCATTAGCCTGGGACTCTTCTCATCTGCCCTTGGCCTCAGGAAGGAGCCTGGGCCTTATCACTTGCAAATCTGCTCAACTACCATTTATAAAGCGCATTCGGGGGCCCAGGGTAAGAACGTCCCATGACGGGGACAAAGGGCAGTCCAGTCTCACACGAGCTCGGGTCCAGCTCGGGAAGAGACGCGGCTGATCCAGCGGAAGCCGGGACGGGGCCGTCCGGAGCTGTGAGTCCGGCTGGGAACCCCCGTGCCGAGTGAGCACAGCGTAGTGTTCAGAACAGTCGAACCGCACTGCCGTACCCCTGCTGCTGAGGTAACAGAGTGGGTCACCCGCACTTCAATACAATGTGTGTAAAAAAGCTGAGGGAGGGGCTCCTGGGAGGCTCAGTCAGTTAAGCATCCAATTTTGGCTCAGGGCATGATCTCATGGTCCGTGAGTTCAAGCCCCGTGTCGGGCTCTGTGCTGACAGCTCAGAGCCTGGAGCCTGCTTCAAATTCTGCGTCTCCTCTCTCTGCTCCTCCTCCACATATGCTCTGTCTCTCTCTCTCCCAAAAATAAACAGTAAAAGAAAAATTTTAAATAAAAATAAAAAGCTAAAAAAAAAGCTATGACCCTAGAAGCCCATTTGCGGGCACCAGAAAACACTAGAACCATAGGACCCATGCCTGCAAATAAACCACACACAGAAGGCAACACATCCCACAGGCAGACCTGAATGGGACTTAAATGGCAAATAAATAAACAAACAAACAAAATGAATAAAATTTTTTAAAAAGTTTGCCCCAGGAGCTGGGGTCCAAGGGGCGCTGGCTTAAGAAACACAAGAAGTAGAACAAAGAGAAGCCAAGTTGCGAAATAGATTCTTTTTTTTAAGACAACAGAACTGATGCGGTCAGGGAATTACTCTCCATTGAGACTTCCTGAATAACAATCAGGTGAAAAATGCACCCTTTAATAAGCCTGTCAGGCGGCAATTTCACTTCCAGGAATTCATCCAAGAGAAATAAATATGAGGATGTACTCATTTTATCAGGCAAAATACTGGAAGCAGCCTAAATATCTCACAAAAAGTGTTAGATAAATCACAGCCATTAATGAAGTGCATATGTGTCATTTGATACATACACTATATGTACACGATATTAACATATATGTAATATATTACGTTGTCACAGAAAGCTTTGACCTTAAATACTACAGTTTTAAAGTACAGAACAAAACAACAGTATTCATAATTCCATTTTTAAAATGTCATACACTTATATGTATGTTAGTGGAGGAAAATACAAAAGAATACTTACTAATAATTTTTCCAGGGGTCCCTTTTTTTTAACGTTTATTTTTGAGAGAGAGATAGAGCACAAGTGGGGAAGGGTGAGAGAGAGAGGGAGACAGAGGATCCGAAGCAGGCTCCGCATCGATGGCAAAGAGTCTGATGCAGGGCTCGAACCCATGAACCGCGAGATCATGACCTGAGCCGAAGCTGGATTTAACCAACGGAGGCACCCAGACGCCCCCTCCTTGGCCACTTCTGAATTGATCACCTAGATGCGGGTTTTACTTTCCCATGTAACTTGTCAGTGATGCAGATAATGCAGACACTTTCAAATTAAAAACAAAAACAAAAACAAAACAAAACCCGACAACCAAGAGAAAAGGTTTTCAGCGCCCTAGCAGCGAGTAGCGGGCATTCTCCACTCGGCGGACTCTGATCCCTGGATGGTTCCTACACGGAATATCGGAGGGACAATTCTGTCAGGACACGCTACTTCCTCCTGCGGGGGGCGCCGAACACAGGAGCCCCTTCCTGAAGACTCAGAAATCCTGTTTAATCCAGCCTCAGTGTTTGCCAAACTCTGGTGATCCCCAAACACTGACAGTTCAAAAGACTCAAGGCCAACGTGGGGACTCCGAGGCAAGGTGATCAGGACCCTTCTGAAAGCACGTCCCCGTCAGGAAGCCCGCGGGAAGCGAGCAGATCTAGCCCGAGGCCTGACAGCCCGAGGGAAAAGGTGAGCCCGTCTTCAAACGCGGGGCGGGAGGGGGCTCTGGGCTGTTCCCGGGGACTAGCTGCAGAGAGGGCACACAGGTCACCGAGCGGCCGAGCCCGGCCCAGATTAACAGAGGGCGAAATTTCGGGGGACTCCTGGCTCCCCATCTCTGGAAGTACTGGAGCAAAGAGGGGTCACCTGGCCGGCGTGAGGACACCCAGGGATGTTACAGCAGAAACCTCTCGTAGGCTAGGGCGAGCGGTCAGACGGCCGCTAAGAACCCTCCGGTCCCAAGGCCCCCTGGGCGGCAATCAAGGACGGCAAGACCTGAGCAAACTTCGCAGAGTCAGCTGGGGGGGGGGGGTCAGCTCCTCACGCCTGCCGGCATGCGGCACACCAGGGCACTCGCCCCAGGAGACCCCCGCAAGCCTCCTGGGACCCCGAGGCCCGGGATTTGCAGGTATAGGCACGTTTGCCTCCTTAGCGGAGACGAAGCACGTTCATCGCTCACTCTTGCTACAGGCCGGAAATGCTCCACACACAGCTCAAGACATGCGTCCCCCCCGCCTCTGCCTCTCCGAGGACCTGGCCTGCACCCCGCGTACCAAAGACACCCGGCCAGGGCTCGCCAGGTCACGGCGTCTTCCGGGAGAAAAACGCGCTCGCAGTAAACAGGAGGAAAAGGACTCACTGGGTGAGAGTGAACAGACTATTCACACACACACACACACACACACACACAGACACACCACATCACACACACACATCACACACACATCACACACACACACATCACATCACACACACAGACACAGACACACACACATCACACACACATCACACACACACACACAGACACACCACA